>NC_135173.1:34271364-34376364 GCF_041146795.1 Maylandia zebra | reverse complement strand
GATGGTGTTGGAACCATCAGCAGGTCTGCAGTCGTGGGTGAAGAGGGAGTAGAGGAAAGGGCTCATCACACAGCCTTGTGGTACACCGGTGTTCATCGTGATTGTAGATGAACAGTGGTTATCCAGGACATGTTGGGGGCGGTTGGTCAGGAAGTCCAGTAACCATTTGCAGATGAGGGAACTGATGCCCAGGTCTGTCAGTTTCCTGATGAGTTGTGAGGGTGGATTGTATTGAACGCTGAACTGAAGTCTATAAACAGCATTCTGGCGTAGGTGTTGTTGTTGTCCAGGTGTGAGAGGACGGAGTGCAGTGCGATGGAGACTGCATCCTCTGTACTCCTGTTCTGGCGGTATGCGAATTGGTGGGGGTCCAGGGTGGGGGGGAGACAGGATTTGAAGTGTGCTAGGACCAGCTGCTCTAAGCACTTTGTGATGATGGGAGTGAGTGCTACTGGGCGGTAGTCATTGAGGCTTGATGGGTTGGAGTTTTTGGGTATCGGGATGATGAAGGTGGATTTGAAGCAGGCCGGTACCACAGCGTGGGCCAAGGAGAGGTTGAATGTATCTGTCAGCACTCCTGCAAGCTCCCCAGAACACGCTCTGAGAACACGCCCGGGGATGCCATCAGGACCTGCAGCGTTGTGGACATTGATCCTGCTCAGCACCGCTCCTACATCGGTGGGGGAGAGAGTCAGAGGTTGGTGGTCTGGCGTCACGTCTGCTTTGGTTGTGGTTGTGGGGTTCCCTCGCTCAAAACGAGCATAAAAGTTGTTGAGCTCATTGAGGAAGGAGACAGAGGATGCGGGGGAGGGTTTGGTGGTCCTGTAGTCTGTGATGGTCTGGAGTCCTTGCCACATGCATCGGGGGTTGGAGTTGGAGAAGTGTTCTTCTACCTTCTTTTTGTAATGGTGTTTGGCTTTTTTGATGCCCTTCTTTAGATTAGCCCTGGCTGTACTGTAGGCGTGTGCATCTCCTGACCTAAAGGCGGTTTTGCGGGCTTTCAGGAGGAGACGAACATCCCGGTTCATCCAAGGCTTCTGGTTGGGGTACATGGTGATCCGTTTCTGGGTGGTGACACTGTCTGTGGTTTTGGAGATGTAATCCAGTACAGATGAGGCGTACTGGTCCAGGTCTGTGTGGGTGAACATATTGTGTTTGTCTGTGTTTTTAAATCTGTCCTGGAGCACTGCGTCTGTCCCCTGTGGCCACACTTTAATTGTCCTCACAGCAGGTTTCACACGTTGGATGAGTGGTGAATACCTAGGTGTGAGGAACAGGGAGAGATGGTCCGATTGTCCAATGTGGGGGAGGGGTGTGGCTTTGTAGGCTCCAGCCAGGTTGGAATACACATGGTCTAAAGTCTTGTCTCCTCTGGTGTGGCAGGAGACATGTTGGTGGAATCTGGGGAGGACTGTCTTTAAGTTGGTGTGGTTGAAGTCGCCAGCAACAATAAAAGCAGCCTCGGGGTGTTTATTCTGGTGTTTGTTAATGGCTGCAGAAAGTTCTTTCATGGCCAACCTAGCATTAGCGTCGGGGGGTATATACACGGCAGTGAGTATGATAGAGGTGAGTTCTCTGGGGAGATAATAAGGTCTGCATTTGACCATTAAAAACTCCGCATTAGGTGAGCAGTGACTCTCAGTAGTAGACTGCAGCACTTAAGTTTATATAATTCTAAGTTGTTCCTTCTGTATCTGTTCTTCATTCTGACTGCTAAATGCTAACACCACAGTGTTCAACACACACATACAAGCACTCTGCTTGAGGCTAGGCTCATACATTTTTAACTGCACTGCTTACTTTTTTGTTGTTCTTAACCACTTCCTTCTTAAGTAAAAGGTCATAGGGTTTTTGGGACTGATGAATTGATGCTAATTAATGCAGAAGAGTTTTTTTTTTTTTTTTTTTTTTTAAACTGATACCATCAACTGGCTGTGAAATTGCCAGAAAAAGAGCCGAGACTAGGGATGGGTACCGGTATCTGGTGCCATGATGGCACCGGTTCTGTCATAAACGGTAGTAACCAGACCGAAAAGCAGCGCACATTTCAGTGCTTTATTTCGGTGCTTTTTTTTCTTTTTTTTTTTTTTTTTTCCTGAGCTGTGATACACCTTAGATTCTAGCCAATCATTTTACGTTTCCGAGGATAGTAGGCGGGCCCAGGTACGTACGTTCTTTTAGAGCAGAGCTACAGATTAAAAATGCCCAAGGCGAAGCGGTCAAAAGTCTGGCTGTACTTCACAGCAAAAGATGCAAACTCAGCAGCCTGCAACAAGTGCTTTAAGGTGATACTGTGCAAAGGAGGTAACAACTCGAATCTGATGAAACACCTGGCGACGCATAGTGTTTTTTTTAAAAGCCGAGAAATGCGCCGTATTTGATAGCTTGCTGCGAGACCTCACACCGTGCACATCTACTGCGGGTGTGGTGCCTGTTATCGGACCCGGAGTTTGCAACATCCCCCAAAAACCCGAAGAGTAGAGTCCTGGCCCCTAGCCCTGCCAGTGTAGCAGAAATGATGACGGATGATGATGGCAGCAGCAGCCGTTCTTCTCCGCGTGAGTAGCTTAATGTTGTTCGTGTGTAATTTACGCTGAGTAGGCTAACCACGTTATTGCATTAATGTATGTAAGGTGAACTAGCAAACATCATCATAGCTACATGCGGCTGTCTTCTTGTTTGATGGCAGATACTCCCTTCACCCTGGCCAAAAAGGCTAAAATGACCAAAGAAAAAGTGGAAAACAGTTAAACATGAGAGGTTTTTGGACAAAGTGTGTGTTTTTTCCATTGTTTAAGCTCTGCTTCCAGCCAAGAATGATACCATATATGCCCCATAGCTGCAGAAAAGGCTAACATTGTTATCTTTTTAAAAAAAACAGCTGAACATGAAAGGTTTTTGGACCCATTTTGTGTTCTCCATTCTTGAAGCACCGGTTTGAGCACCGTTTAAGCATCGGTACCGGTTTGGCACTGGTATCGGATAAAACCTAAACGATACCCATCCCTAGTCGAGACTGTGTGTCTAACCAGAACCCATAGTGTTTTTCTGAATGACTCATGTCTGTCAGCAAGTTTGGAAATAACCTGAAATCGAGAGAGCTTCAGAGTTTTGTACTGCATAATAAACTGTTCACTTTAAGCCCCAGTCTAGCAGGTCTACAGACTCATTTGTTTGCATTGTTTGTGTGAAAGATTCTGTTGCAACTGCAGACACTTGCTAACTAAACATCAAGCCAAATGCAACATGGAATACTGCAACCTAATCAGCTTTAAAGTAATGTTTTAAAATTCTTTGGTTTCAGTGCTAAGACACAAACTGTTTCTGGTTTGCATTGCGCAAATTTTTGTAACCAAGATCACCTACTTGACAGCAAGCAACCTCCTGCAACCAGTCACAGAATACTCATTTTTCTCTAGTGACTTGTGGTTGCTGCTTAATAAATATGTAAAAAAGCAAACATATAGAAAAGAAGATGGGTTTACAAACTGATGTTTCACGCTGGTTTGTGAATGTTTCCTTTTGGACCTTTTGAATTGAGTATTTTGGTCGTTGTAAACCTGACAAGTCAAAGGATTGATTGGACTGAGAAACTGAGTGACAGTCATTTACAAGGTAACCCTGCCAATAATCAAAACTGCTGTCTTGTCTGTTTCACTCTCAATGGAACCATAATTTACAAAAGGAGCTCATGCTGTATTTAATAAGATGTAAGACTAGCATTTGAGACAAACTTACCAGCAAAGTATTCGTAGAGTTAATCGATGGAGTGAGTATTAGGCTAATTTTCTTATACACTTCTATAGAATCTGACTTCTCTTTAACTTTAAGTTTTAAGGCACTTACACACTGACACAACTTTTCACAACCAGAAGCAGTGCTCGTTCTCCTAAAATCAAATCATGTTTGAAGTGACGGGTAAGAAGTCTGTTAAATAGCCCCTCTACAACCTCAAAGCCTCCTCGGGGGAGCATGCCATTCAAACAGTGGGAGAATGTGGGAAGAAAATTTGCTGGTGTGAGTGGCTCATTAAAATCCCTGCTTTAGTCTGTGGAGACACTGCGGAGTATAAATCGGAAAACTCAGACACCTGTCAGTGCCCTCTTGCCTCATAAACTTGAGATGGTTTATCATGATTTTAGGATAACCACTAGATGACTAGAAAATAATACTTTAGCTATTTTGACCTAAAAATCATCAGCAAGGTGTTATTGAGGTATTAAAGTCAGACTTTTACTACCTGACTTCAGATGAGTTTCCACCTGCTGGCCATTAGAAGGAATGAAGGTTTAAGACAAATTTGCTCTGCCTTCAACTTTGACATCCAGAAAAAGACATCTGTTGTATACAGTCAGTTTCCAGTTTGTTGTGATGTCAAACAGTGGCTGACACCGCGCTTCTCAAGCTTTTTCTCTCCAGCTCCACCCTCAAAGCCAAAAAAGGTTTGCACCCAATATGATGCTATTTGCTATTATTATCAATCTCATGCCATTAATGATTAAGAATTTGTGGTGAATTTAAGTGAAATAAAGGTTAGTATAATAACATTACGCATCACTTGTTTTTGTTCCCTTTAAAAATCAGTTCACCTGAAATCAAATCTATATTTGCCCTGATCATCTACAGCCCATTTACAGAGACTATGCCCAATCAATGGGAGCCTATAGTTTTACATTTGTAACATTGGATTATTTTAGATTAGATTAAATTCAACAACCACATCTGGTCAGACTCTAAGCCTTGTGATGTACATGTGCTGCCATCTCAGTTTGATAAAATTACCAAATAACATGACTGACTGTTAGCTGCTTCTTATATTCTGAGCTAGAGTCACACAGATTAATAAAATGTCACATCTAAAAAGCATACAATTAAAATAGTTTATTTTTCCATTCATCTTTCTTTAACACAAACTTTATTTTCGTATTTATAGTTTTGTTTTTTTTTTTTGTTTTTTTTTTTCATTAAAAACTTTGATAAACCTTAAATAGTTTTGTCAGGATTATGACTGGCATATGCAGAATATTTAATGATTTAGATATCTGGTCTTTTTATTGAATTCTCAGTGTGCACGTGTATTATCTATTTAACTAGGGAACCTTTGGATCCATCAAAATGGCTTTTGTCTTGTTTTGGAATGAAACTCTGCAAAACACTGTTAATATGAAGAGTTTGAATTGATAAAAAAGTGTAAATGGACCATTGATTGCTGATGTTATCATCACAGAAAACCGTTAAACTAAACCTTTCCATTAATTTATTGGCAGTTCACTGCAGCATTAATGTAAGAACGAGCAAGGTATTCTCGTTACATTAGTGATTGCTATTTCTGCTGACTCTGCAAGAGCCTGACATTACGTCAAGATGTTTAGCAGTCACGTTACAATGGTGTCCTTTGTGCTGGCAAAACAACCGTGTGAGTTCTACCAGCGTGTCTAAACAAATAATGCCTGTTGTGCATGGTTCGGGAGAAAGTGTTGTGTTCAGACTTGGCATATTGGTCTCATGTAAAACATCTCATGTAAGATTGCAATCATTCAAAGGGCTGTTAGTCTGACTTAAAGTAGAGAGAACTTGCAAACCAACATTGTCCTACCTAGAACCAACCCGCTAGCATGGCAGAACCCCAAGAGCATATCACTCTCCATGTTGAAAAATAACACATAGTGGCACACAGTTAATTTCATGTAATACCAAAATGTCTTGCCAAAGTGTCTACACATATCCAATAAGTTGTACTACTAACAGGTTACACTACTAACTTTGCCATTTTGTTTTTTTTGTTTTCTGTTTTTTTTAGCAAGAGGGCAAAATTTGTGTTTTTAACAGGTCACCCTTCGCCCGCAAGCTGTCAGATTGGTTCAGTTTGTAATAATGACTTGGTTGTTGTGTTTTGTTGCGTGTCTGTTCCTGGGTTCACATCTTTAAATAGGAGAGGACATCCCTGCAGTGTTTTAATGTGACTGTAATAGAGACTGCATGACTGACCCATTGTTTTCCCCTTTCCATCTACTTACCAGTTGGTCAACAGAGATTTCAGTATAGTAATATTCAATTCAATTCAATTCAATTTTATTTATACATTGCCAAATCACAACAACAGTCGCCTCAAGGTGCTTTATATTGTAAAGTAGATTCTACAATAATACATACAGAAAAAAACCCAACAATCATACGACGACCTATGAATAAGCACCCTTGCAACAGTGGGAAATAAAAAATAAAAAAAACCCTTTTAAATGGAAAAAACCTCCAGCAGAAGCAGTCTCATGGTGAGGTGGCCATCTGCTGCGACCAGTTGGGGTGAGAGAAGGAAGACAGGATAACAGACATGCTGTGGAAGAGAGACAGAGATTAATAACTAGTGTGATTCAATGCAGAGGGGTCTATTAACACATAGTGAGTGAGAAAGGTGACTGAAAAGGAAATACTCAGTGCATCATGGGAATCCCCCAGCAGCCTACACCTATTGCAGCAGAACTGGTCCTGGTCACCTGGTCCAGCCCTAACTATATGCTTTAACAAAAAGGAAAGTTTTAAGCCTAATCTTAAAAGTAGAGATAGTGTCTGTCTCCCGAATCCAAACTGGAAGCTGGTTCCATAGTAAAGATGACCTTCTTAAATGTTTGTCACTAAAAGCCTTGTTAATATTAATAAATGGATATATGTAGGGCTGCTCAATTAATCGAATTTTAATCACGATTACGATCTGGGCTTTCAACGATCATTAAAAATGACTGAGCCGATTATTAGCCCCTCCCTCATTTATCCGCGACACCTTAAAGACCGGTCCGTGAAAATATTGTCGGGCATAAACCTGTCCATGGCGCAAAACAGGTTGGAGACCGCTGATTAAGAGGACCCGAGGGAAGCTCGGAAAGCTAAGCAGAAGTTATTTGGAGAGGAGAGTGACTGCCATTGGTTGAAAAGAGAGGTAAAAAAAACTTCAGTGGTGTTGCACACTATTTTGTATTATTTTTTAAAGTCATTATTCAATACATTGTTATTGTTAACCCTTTAAAGCCGGTCAGAGCAGCACGCTCTGTTTTGTGTAACTATTTTTAAATCCCTGTAGAACATGAACCGTGTAAGCTAGCGCAATAATTTGTTTTGCATATGAAACTTACATCTTATGCCATCAGCTTGTCCTCGGTCACGGTTTCCTTCCACATAAATTGCATAAAAAGCGCTTGCAGCAACAAAAACATAATATTCCAGAAACACGCTTTGCCGATCAGCTGTTCGTAACACTTCGCACATTGAAACAGACGTCACCGCTAACTATCACATGTCCGCCATTTCCTGCCCGAAACCGGAAGTGATGTCATTTTTGCGGAAAATGTAGTTTTTTTTACTTGTAGGCCTTAAAAGCCTATACTGGTCATGTTTGACTTTTCTGAATAGTTTCTGGGATGCTTAGAACTCGAATTGCACTGCTGGAAATAGTTTATTTTGATGCACCTGCTGTTTTCTTTGCAAATTTGCATCATAGGATTGTTTTTGTTTTTCCTGCAGTATATAAAAATTGCTGTATCTCCAAAATAAAACTATGAAGACACTCAAAATAAACTTTTTTGTATTTAAAGTTTTGAGGGATAAACCTCTTAAATTTCTCCAAGTAGAAATATATGTTAAAAAACAAAAACAATTTTCAATTTTTTTGTAGTTTATTGCACTTTTTTGCAATTAATGTAGTTACTATGGACTTAATGCATACATATTATTAAAATATGGGCTATAACAGTTGTATAGCAACTTGAAATGCTCCCACAAATGGCACTACAACATGTAAAAAAAATAATATAAGCTCTGGCAGACTTGGTTCTATGGTAGGTCTTAAAGGGTTAAATAAATATCGTCAAATAATCGCGATCTTAATTTCAGTGAAAATAATCGTGATTATCATTTTTGCCATAATCGAGCAGCCCTAGATATATGCATTTTTTTTTTTATTAATAAAGTTGACTTAATAGTTTATATGACAATCCTATATTATTTGTGGTGTAACATCTTTAACTAGCTAGATATCAGATATTAGCTCATACAGCTATTTTTTTTTTTTTAATATTCACCTTGTTAAAATTTTACATTAATGTAAAATATATTTTTATGTCACATTTTCAGTAATTATTGATATTGTGAGTTCTTTTTACCTTTATGTCCATGTCATGAAAATTAAATTGGGACATTTGTGCACTGGTAAAAATGTTCCTTTAAGCCTTGCTGTCATATAATGAGAAAATTTCCTTAAATCATAAACATATGCAACTAATCACATAGGTGGAACTTGGAGAGGGGTGGCTTTTCTTGTTTCATTATTGTAGTGTAGACCTATGACATGTTCTAGGTTGACATCATGTCTCCTAGCAACACCATCCGAGTTTTCAGTCATCTGTTTTACAGGGAAGCTCCCCACCCAGAGGCTCTACACATGCTGTTTCTACAAACGGGCTCAAAATCCTTTAAAAAAAAAACAAAAAACTAAAAACCTGCTGTTGGACGAGCATATTTTATATTTCCTCATTAAAATGTGAGGGCAGTCAAACTTTGGTTTTGGTTGGTGACATAAAGAGGGTCTGCTGCACCAAAGAGATGTTTGAGGTAGATTCGATTGGACAGATGAAGACCTGGGGAACGGTTTCTGCTGTAGGTTGCAGTAATATTTGAGACAGCGGCAATTTGTGTCTGTTCTGTGCCAGACGTTTATGGAATATAGTTACACACATGCACACAGACTCACAGTATCCTCACCGTTCTGTTGTCAGAATTGATAGTAGTAATTACTGCTCTGTGACCAGTGGACCCTGTTAAACCGATGCTAGCTGTTTGTGCGCCTTTTCTGTGAGCTTTGATGCGTACTGTGAACCCATTTCCATCTCGGTGAAAGCTGTGTGTCATTATTCCGTACCACTGAGAGCCATCCAGTACATTGACAATTAATTTTTAAGAGCTACTTTCTGGTCCACTGGGAATTGTGGGAATTGCTGTCCTCGAAGCCTTTTTATGCTTCATGTCAAAGTCTTAGCAGATTGGTTTTGACCTGGTTCCCTGGTTTGACCTTTTCACATTTAGCAGAAGGATATGGGTTTATTGGAAATCTTTCCCCATCGTGTCTGTAGACAGAATTTAATACCACAGATTAAATCTGGAACAATCCAATTAATTTTTAAAATCCTCTGTAAGAGCGTTTGTTGCTGTTTTTGGCTAAAGTTAAATTCTGACATTGATCCATGAGTCAATATTCTTAAAAACATGCTGTATACATAACCTGTAAGAAACAGCTGTTGTAGCACAGGGCATTCTGTAAAGTAATTTATCATTCTTGATAAATGCATTTTTCTTTAATGCTGTAGGCATTAATCCATTTTATACATTAAATATAAACAAAAAGCTGCTCTACATATTTATAGTATGCTACAGTATTTTTCTATTAGTCTCTTTTTGAACATTATTTCTAACAACATTCAATTGTAAAGATCTAAAAATCCAGTAAAACGCACTGACCACAACTGCTATATTTGGCTATAGATGGCTATACTTTGACGCCAATCTAACGCATAGGGACAGGCAAACCGCCATACTCGCATTCACACGTACAACCAAATTAGAATAACCAATTGCCTGGGAAGAAGCTGGGGTATCTGTAGAGAACCCACACAGGCTCATAGAGGATAGAAGCCCCTAGCCCAGTTTGGATTCAAACCCAGGATCTTCTTGCCACATTATGCTCTGTTAAAAAGACTCTGCATCTCTCAACCAATATATCGAACTCTGAGCTTTAGAATCAGAATTAAGTAAAACTGGTGCTCCAGTAGTCTGATTCAGTGATGTGAGAGTTTGTCTCAGTGGCTCTATTGTTTGGTGCAGTGGCCTTTTATGTGTCAGTCCGGCTTCAGTGCATTTTCTTATTAAACAAATCATGTGGAGAAGAATAAAAAGGCTGAACTATACATGACATAAAGTGATGTCACCCCCGCTACTTCTGCCATATTGACTTCCAATATGAGTGAGACTACTTTTTGAGTGCCTTGTAATGTAATTGTTAGTCACTGTTCATACAGCACTCATATCAGCATGAAATATGAAAAAAAACTGCTTTTATGCAAAGCAGGCTATTGATAATAAGGCCATTGTTCTGCCAGTTGGAGGGGAGGGGGAGGCAGCATCTACCTTTTATATTAAATAATACAAAATCCATCCATGCATTCATCTGTGCATCATTTTCACCATTTTCATGGGGCACACAGAGATGTGTGGAACCCCCTCTCCTTGGACTTCCAGGGAGACACTAAAGCATTCTGAGATATGTAGCATCTTGTATGTGCAACCCTCTTTTAGTCACTACTGACAGTTTAGAATAGAAGATGCTGGAAATGCTTCACACTAAGCTCTGTTTTTATCAAAACACAGCGGTACAGCATCTCCATCGCTGTAGATGCTTACTGGGTCTCTGACGCTTTTTGCCAGAAGTCATGGCCTTCCTCTGTAGATGGAGTCTGCTCAGTTGTTGTGGAGATGAATTAGTTTACTATGAAAGTGAAGCACAGAATTTCACAATAACAGTAGACTGTCCTTGGTGTAATTTGTCAAAAAAAAAGAAGTTTCTTGAAGTATTGTGGGCAGATGAGACAAAGATGAGTCAGCCTGCAAACCAAAAGTGTGTAAATGCCCAGCAAATATTTTGATGCTGAATAACCATCATGTATTCTAGGCTTAGTTGAACAATAGATGTAAAACGAAAATTGTGCCATATTTGCAAATGAGCATCCCTTCTGAACACCCCTGAATGTTTGTGTATGGCAATAGGGTTGTTGTTTGTCCTTTTTTTTTTTTTTTTTTTTGTGTGTGTGTGTGTGTATTTTATTGGTTAGACCAGCGGTCTAACCAATAGTTAAATATCGTTAACTTGGTTTCCCTGGGTCTTTTCCGGTGTTGTAGTTGTGTGTCTTATTTTGAAAAAAATATTTACACGTTACCATAGCGACCAGAGAGCATTAAGGGGCAGAGAGGAGGATGTTACTCTCAATGTTGTTGGTGCATTTCAGGAGGATGCTGCTAATAAAGTTACATAATTACACAGTGAATTAGTGTTTATTATTATATTTAGAAAAATCCCACAATTTTTGTCTTGGCTGTATTGTTTTATTTTGTTGTATTTATCCACAACACCTTAAAGGCCAGTCCATGAAAATGTTGTCTGACATTAAACCAGTCCATGGCGCAAAAAAGGTTGGGGCCTGGTGACCATGGTGGCCATTTAGAAGTCGGCCATCTTGGATACAACTTTTGTTTTTTCAATAGGAAGAGGGCCATGTGACACATCAAACTTATTGGTAATGTCACAAGAAAAACAATGGTGTGCTTGGTTTCAACGTAACTTTATTCTTTCATGAGTTATTTACAAGTGTCTGACCACTTATAAAATGTGTTCAATGTGCTGCCCATTGTGTTGGATTGTCAATGCAACCCTCTTCTCCCACTCTTCACACACTGATAGCAACACCGCAGGAGAAATGCCAGCACAGGCATCCAGTATCAGTAGTTTCAGGTACTGCACATCTCGTATCTTCACACCATAGACAATTGCCTTCAGATGACCCCAAAGATAAAAGTCTAAGGGGGTCAGATCGGGAGACCTTGGGGGCCATTCAACTGGCCCACGACGACCAATCCACTTTCCAGGAAACTGTTCATCTAGGAATACTCGGACCTGGCACCCATAATGTGGTGGTGCACCATCTTGCTGGAAAAACTTGGGGGAACGAGCCAGCTTCAGTGCACAAAGAGGGAAACACATCATCATGTAGCAATTTCAAATATCCAGTGGCCTTGAGGTTTCCATTGATGAAGACTAGACCCACTATCGTTGTACCCCATATACCACACCAAACCATCACTTTTGTTGTTCCAACAGTCTTGGAGGGACCCATCCAATGTGGGTTAGTGTCAGACCAATAGCGGTGGTTTTGTTTGTTAACTTCACCATTCACATAAAAGTTTGCCTCATCACTGAACAAAATCTTCTGCGTGAACTGAGGGTCCTGTTCCAATTTTTGTTTTGCCTATTCTGCAAATTCTGTGTGCCGATCTGGGTCATCCTCGTTGAGATGCTGCAGTAGCTGGAGTTTGTAAGGGTGCCATTTGTGAGTAGCTAATATCTGCCGAAGGGATGTTCGACTAATGCCACTCTCCAGTGGCATGCGGCGAGTGCTACGCTGTGGGCTCTTGCTGAATGAAGCTAGGACAGCCACTGATGTTTCTTCATTAGTGACAGTTTTCTTGCGTCCACATTTTGGCAAATCCAACACTGAACCAGTTTCACGAAACTTAGCAAGCAGTTTGCTAACTGTAGCATGGGAGATGGGTGGTCTCGTAGGGTGTCTTGCACTGAAATCTGCTGCAATGACCCGGTTACTGCGTTCACCAGATATCAACACAGTTTCGAACCGCTCCTCACGTGTTAACCTCTTTGACGTGTCAATGGCTGTGAACAAAGAGAAACTTGTAAATAACTCATGAAAGAATAAAGTTCCGTTAAAACCAAGCACACCATTGTTTTTCTTGTGACATTACCAATAAGTTTGATGTGTCACATGGCCCTCTTCCTATTGAAAAAAACAAAAGTTGTATCCAAGATGGCCGACTTCTAAATGGCCACCATGGTCACCACCCATCTTGAGGAGTTTGCCCCCTCACATATGCTAATGTGCCACAAACAGGACTTTAATATCACCAACCATTCCCATGTTATTACGGTGTATCTATTAAATGGGCCACCCTGTATAACAAGTGGAACATTAAAACCAGAGTTAGGAAATGGTTTAATGCAACACAGCACTGTCCCACGCTCTGTGTTCCCTCCCAGAGTCTATGATAGATCTTGTTTTGTCATGGTAACTGTCAGTGTTGTGGGTAGCTGGCCTTTAATGTCGCCTAAAGGTCGCCAACATGAGCTGCATGACTCCTCAGGGTCTGGACACAAGAAAACACTAGACCAGCTCAGAGCCAAGAAGATCACATTTTCTCTGTTCAGCCTTTATCGCTCAGTCTCTTTGGTCAAAAATGTTTAAAGTTTGTCATCAGGTGCAGAGAAGGTACAAATGACAGCATATTGCTGTTTTTATTCTAAAAAGGGAATTTTAAGAAGGTTACTCAGTTATCCACACTTTCTATACATCAAAGCTTCAGTGGATTCGGCTGAAGATCCTGCTGTTAATTTCTTTCTTACAGTTGTGATGCTGTTATTGACTGAATTGTATTTCATTCATTTTATTTTTAATGAAAATTTAGAAAAACATGTCTCTTATAGTTCTGTTTCTTTTCTTGATGGTCTGTTTTTCTATATGAACATTTGGATGATGAAGGGTAAAATGTGAATGAAACTGGAAACCAAAAGGTTGTTAAGCAGAAGGGTTTTTGTGCCCTGGTCCACGGATCTTTTATAATTTTCTGCATCTGTTAGTGTACAGGGGTTTTTTTGGGGGTTTTTTTTTTTGTTTTTTTTGGTAATGTTTGTGATGGCAGTAAAATTAAAGTGGGTCAGTTGTGCTTGATTAACAGTTCAAAAATAATCCTTGTTTATTTTGAGAGCTTCTTTTTTTTTTCTTTTTTTTCTTTGAGTCATAAAATAAGGTGCACACAAAGAAATGACAAGGCTTTATCCATGGACATGCAGCACCCAAAAAAGTCATTGCGTTGTATCGCTGGGGATGGATGAATGACCATCTTGCTTAGAGAAAACAAATCCTTTTATCCTTTTTTAGAAAGCAGCCAAGCTCTGATGTCCAGCTTCTGAGGTCAGTGGAATGCCAGAAAAGGTTCAGACCAACATTTATAGCTTGATATTAATAGAATTAGTTTGTCATGTTAAAATGTAAGTGTTCACAATTACAAGGAGGAAATGGAGGAAGCTACTGTGATGCATTGGTTGTTCCTAATGTTAGATAGGAAAAAGAATGCACAGTGTAAGACCAGGTTGTATCCAATGTTTCTGTATGCGTTTTCCATCTGCTTCTCTCATGGTTGCTGAGAGATCCCTAAGCCTGTGTGACTGGGACTCAGAGAAATGAGGAAGTCCACATCTATTCAGAAGCTGCTGTCTCTCATGCAAAGTGGAGAATGTTGTTTCATTCAGGTGTTGGGTGAGAGAAAATAAAGAATGCATTTCCTCCATTCCAGTATAGTTTGTATGTATTTTTACCTGCTTCCTGCTTTGCCACAGTAACCCCCCCCCCCCCCCCCACACACACACACACACACACACACACACACACACACACACACACACACCAGGGTTTCCCTGACCTGAGGCTGCTCTGCTCTTGTTCTTTTCCATAATAACGATACATGCAGTCGTTTATTTTACAATGGAAAGTGCCCAGGGATTGCAGTTGTTTCGATTCAGACTGCTTAAATAAAATAGACTTAATCTGATAAGGTGTGTGTGTGTGTGTGTGTGTGTGTGTGTGTGTGTGTGTGTGTGTGTGTGTGTGTGTGTGTGTGTGTGTGTGTGTTTCCGTCTGTCTCCTGAGCTATCTTATTTAGCCCCACCCTCTCATTACACAGAGAAACTGGGAGAGTCTGAGGCACAGAAAGTAGCAAGAAAAACAAGGGAAAGTTCAAAAACTGCACCAGATTCTCAGCAGGAAACCAGTCAGTTGATCAGGCTTACATTTACAGTTGGGAGATTTTTGTCAGTTTCTGTAAGTCATTCATTCGGTTGGTCTCTCTGTCAGGTGGTTTAGTTAGTTGGTCCATCAGTTACAGAAGCAGAAATCTGGTCTGCAATTTAACACTAAACACATTAAGACAGAACCAATAAACTACTCCCTATGTCCCTGCAGCCAGTCAGCTGCTTAGTGAAGGGAGTGGCTTTCTGCTCTGCTGCCTGCAGCTGTATTGCAGTCATTCACCAGGTCATCCAGTGATCCAGCCTCCTAGCCAGCCAGCCAGTGGTTGTAAATGCAGGGCTGCTGTTCAGCTGCTCTGAACTCCTTGTATCTCCCCTCAGGATCTTACACCATTGAATCAGCTGAGGAGCTGCTGAGAGGTAAGCAGTTGTGACTTTCACAGAAGTTTGGCAACATTTTGGAGCAGCTGTCTGGCTTTTTGTGGGCATGTGATAGGCTGCAGGGTTTGTGTGCAGAAAGGAAAAATGTATTTTAAAAAAAGTCAGTTTTGAACAAGGAAATGTAGTCGCTGCATCTGTGGAATGCGATCACACCCTTTTCTACAAGTTGAATTGTGTTAGCATGTTGTTGCGCTCGGCTGCATCATCCAGGCTGCTCATTATCCGGGCTCTGAATTTTCTCACATTCTCAGTCTCATGACAGTGGTGATGCTCTGAAGGCAAGTATTAGGCTGGTTCATTAAAGACTGACTTCAGTGTCTATATCAGAAAAAACCACCAGTTTGACTCCCACTTGTCTGTTATTTATAACTTTTTTTTTTTTTTTTTTGGAGAACTTTAAGTTAATTGTGAAAGAAAAAGATCAAAAAGCATAAAGAAAATAAAAGAGCTAGTATGAGAACAAACTGATCCTGCTTATTGACTTGTGGTAAGCTCCAGAAGTTAAGGGGCTTTTAGACTTTTTCAAATGATTTTTCTTTTTTCTCTGTATATGTAATTTCTTAGTGGAAGGTTTGAGATCATTTGCCTATCCAGTGTGTAACATTTCCTCAAAAGTCATTCTGACAGCTTCACAAATGTTTTAATCTTAATGCCATAAATACTGACCCAGTCTTCCTCAGTCATCTGTGGATTCAGTATGTATGTATAGTGAATTTGCTAGAGTTACATATGTTCACCAGTATTGACCAATTATATACACTTATCTGGGTATGAGCTTTAGTACAGGCTGAATTCCAATCCTCTGCTAAGTTTTTAGTTTCCAAATCTTCAATTTATGCATTTAGTGTATAACATAAGGTCTTTAATCAACAGGCTAAAACAGTGTATAAGATTCTGATATGAATCTCTTTGTTAAACAGTCCTTTGTCATTATTTTAGAATGTGTTTGAGAGGATCTTCCGGCTTAATTATGTTGATGTGCTTTTACAAACTTCTCAACTGTAGACATATTTTTTTTTTAAATTACAAATTATTTGTAATTACAATAATACCAATTATGATACCTGTGCAAACCTTAAATTTTATATCCAGAAACATACTGCCTTTTTTCTCAGGAAATGCAGTAGCATTGCAGGATATTGCATTGCCAGGATATTCAAGGTGCCCTTTGGAAGATGTGGCGATATTGGTCATCAACAGAAAATAGTCGTATGTTTATCAGCGTTTTTATTGAGGTTGTCCATGGAAGCTTGCGATTTTTGTCCTGCTTTTGTACTTTATTTTTACTTCCTTTTGCGCTTTCCCGTTCACTCGGTGGTTATGATTCAGTCACCACCAGGTTAAAACTGGGTGACATCTCTTTTACACCTAGGAAAACTCAATGGCTGCTAGGCAATTTTTACATTCAGTGACCAATTGAAAGCAGCTGGGACAACCAGTTTGTTTCCCCAAGGCTGTGTGCAAATACCCTTAACCTCTGGTCAATTGCACAGGTCACTTGTTGGGAGTGATTCTGTCTTTAAACAGTTGCAGTCCAGCTCAGACCGACTGTAACCACAATGACAGATTCGCAAAGGTTTGCAACTCGTGTGTGACAAGACTCTTTACAGTAGTGTACTCGACTCAGCTGGCCGCCAGCTGGTTGTATTCTGGTTATATTCCTATATAAAAGGTTCCAGAGCACCAATGCCAATTTGCAGTTGAGTTGACTTCATGCAGCAACTACTGTATGTCACAATTTACGGAAGAATTTCTGTTTTAAATATACACAGTTTTGGCTGGACTCTGAATGTAGGTAGTTATTTGAATTTCTGTATGGAGATGAGATGGCAGAATGATTTTGTCTTATTGCTGTTTGTTTGCTTGGTTGGTTTTTTTTTCACCGTCTTGATGCACCAAAGCTTTTCTTTGAAGACGGCATCTGACTGTCAATGGTTGCAAACTGGCCCCGATCTTCTATTTCAAAGGAAAAAAATTGCAAGTTGATTGCATGTGGTCACAATAAAAATCATTTTGTTAAGGCTGCTGTCTCCAACCACTGTTTTCAGTGGGAGGGAAAAAAAAAAAATTCTTGAGGCTTACATTTGTATTCTTCACCTTCATTTCAGTAGGAAGCCGTGGGATTAGGTATGAGAGCGAGGCTTTTGGAGTGTCAAGAGATGGGCAGATGGCTGGTTTTGTTTCCCCCCCCTTATATAAATATACAGTATTTAAAAAAAAAAAAGAGCAGCTGTATCCTTAAGTAAATTTGTATTTAACTGATATCACGAGAAATTAATTTGCTGTTAAAATAATAATAATAATAATAATAATAATAATAAACATTGAATATTTTTGACAGGAATTGTTCGCAGGGAAGGTTAGGTGTCTTTGATGTATTTAATTACCATCCAGAACCCACATGTTGGTGTCACTGAATTATTATTTTTTTTGATGATTTGTGTAAAGTGTGTATATGTGTGTGACAAAAAGCCTCTTCCACTGCGTAGGACTAAAGCACATTTGCTGTGTTTAAACAGTATTATCTCAGAACTGGTTTGACTGCAGAGGGGGGAATGGTGTCATTTGAAGCCTGCAATATGTTGTAATAATTTGCAGAGTTCACTTGATGTGACTGAAAATGTTGGTAATAAATGCTGCTTCCTCCTACTCGTATGTGACAGGCATTTCCTCTTTTGTGATTTATATTGGAGGCGATACTAAAGTCAATATTTGACTCTGGTTTCTGTGAAAAGAAAGAAGCAGTTTTTAAAAAAACATAAAAAGGCCCATGAAACCTTGAACTCTTTTAGTCATTATTAAAACATTGCTCTCCACCGAACCTTGAGGAACTGAAAGAAAACCACATCAGAAAAATTTTTGTTGCTTTTATAGCTTTACTTTCCGGGCTTTACTGACACTTTGGAAGTAAACATGAATATGAATTTGTCTTTTATTTTGTATTCTCATGTGAGAAACACAGTTGAAAAGAAATCAAAATATTGACTTAATAACATTTAATAATAGTTAATTTGTTATCTTTTTTTAAATAGTCAACTGTTAACCTTTAAAAGGCAGTTTTATGTTTTTGTATGTTGTCTGTATAATTACTTGCTTAAGGCTTGTAAAATCATCAATCAGGCTTAAAAACAAAACTTGCACAATAAGCTTATAGAAGATACTTTTCCTTATTTCATCATATTCATCATGAGAAAAAATGACACTTAAATTTAAGCAAATAGAACAAGAAAAGGTCACAAAGTACCTAAATTAGATTGAGGACCTACAGACCAGAAGATCTTGATTGAATTAAAGTGTTAATAGGATTTTGCAGACAGTGTATGCTGATTAGATCTGCAGAGTTCAGGTATTGTCTGCTATTTACTGCACTTTCCCTATATTTAAAAAAAAACAAACAGTATTTGCTTGTTCTACCCGCTATTGCTTTGCATAAATATGATGTTAGAACATTTAAATGTGAAAAGTAGTTACTTAGTGAAATGTAAGATGAGCTAATAAATGCTGTGTAATTACCAAATCACTTGGCTTTAGGACCCTGGAGTGTGGGGCAGACACTCCATCTGATAATGATGCTGTGTGCTTTTTTTTTTTTTTTTCTTTTTTTTTTGTTTGTTACTCTCCTTTGCTACTCTCGCTTATGGCAGAACCACACATCCAATCAGCTGACTAATCACGTGACTGTCAACTCAATAAGCAATGAAGGAGGCCAGAGTTTTAAGGAAAATGATAAAGAAGTCAAACACAGTTAGTTATACAGAGAAAAATGGACCAGTGTCTGATTGTTTCAAAGCTGAGTGAAGTAGATTGGAGGATGGTGGGGCTCCTCAGGGATTGGATTTTGTAGCATTCAAGTTTATCTAGTGTTTTAGCTCTGCGAGTTCCAGATCCTTGATGGTTAATGTATCAGGACGGCTTGAATGGAAATGTACTGTTCTTAGTTAGCCACAACTCAGAGAGCACAGACCTATGTTGTTATGCCATTGTCAGTCCCAGTTCAGGGTCATTGCCTGCATAAATTACAGTGTTGCAATCATTAATTTGTTGAATACAACATTTACTGTAAATAACATTGTTACCCTTTGCTGTCATTGATCACTTGCTCTCATTGGTGCTACAATTAACATTAATATTTATACCCATACTGTGATTAATGTTTTAGGCTAGTTATGCTAACAGTATCATATCAGGTCTGTTGGTGTAGGCAAGTTGGCTGCTGTAAAGCTGTAGTGAGAGCATTGCTGGGGATAAATCCCGTTGGATTCTCGGTGGGTGTTGGATTCACCCACCAGCTGTGGGTGCCATTTGTCACTGATTCTCTTTATAATTGTTATGGACAGAATTTGTAGGTGCAGCAAAGGGGTGTGACGTGTAGGATTTGGTGATCTTGGGATCTCTGTTTTTTGCAGATGATATGGTTCTGTTGCCTCCACTGAGCAATGACCTGCAGCTTACACTGGGGTGGGGGTATAGCAGAGTGTCTCAGCTTGGATGAGAATTAGCATCTCCAAGTGTGAGGACATGGTTGGTGGTCAGAATGTGTGGCATGCCACCGCTGGGTTGGTCAGGAGTCGCCAAGAGCAGGAGTTCTGGTATCTCAGGTGCTACTTCATGCGCGAGGGAACTGGTCTGTTGTGGTGAAGAGAGAGATGAGTTTGAAAGTGAAGCTGATGATTTTACTCTGCTCACTATGACCAGACGCTGTAAGTAGCAACTGATGGAATGAGAGCTGCTTTTGTGTAACTGTTGTCAGGTTAATGTTTAATTTGACTGAGTAAACATTTGGGTTGCAGTCTGGCTGCGTAATGTCTAGAAAAGTTTATTGCCAATGACAATGTATGACATAGTGGTAAGTAGTAAATTAAAGCGACATGTGCGTTTTTAGCTCGATCGTGGCTCAAGAGTTGGGAGTTCGCCTTGTAATCGGAAGGTTGCCAGTTCGAGCCCCGGCTTGGACAGTCTCGGTCGTTGTGTCCTTGGGCGTTGCCTACTGGTGGTGGTCAGAGGGTCTGGTGGCGCCAGTGTCCGGCAGCCTCGCCTCTGTCAGTGCTCCCCAGGGTGGCTGTGGCTACAATGTAGCTTCCCCTCACCAATGTGTGAATGGGTGGATGACTGGACGTGTAAAGCGAATACAGAAATACAGGCCATTTACCATTTACCATTTGGTTAGTAAGCATTCATCATACAATGGTTGCAACACTCAAATATGCTGGAAAAACAGCAGATTCTCCCTATTTAACAAATATGCTTTGTGTAAAGCTCCATACACAGCAGTCTCAGCGGTATTCTGTTTACAAGTCTAGAGCTGTTGGACATAACCAAGTTAAACACATCACAACTATTAGAGTCATGAGACCACAATGTTCAATTGTGTCTCTGCACATTAGTCTAAATTCCAGCATTCTGGTCTGATTTGTATTTGATCAGGTTTCATGTGGCTGGATGTAATAGAATTTCTTTCTATCACGGCAGGGCACGAAGAGCTCTGCAAATGGAATTTGATGATTGCTGGTTTCTTGACAGACTCTCTTGTTATAGTGTGACTTGTTAGTCGCTCATTGCTGTGGGGTTGTTTTTCACTGCGCTTGCAAATAATTCCTTGTCAAATTCTCCTCAGTCTTCTCCTCCTTTGAATTTTCTGTTTTGAAGTTTATCCATCATTACTGCAAAGATATGTGGCTGCAAGGATGTGCCAGACTGTGAGCAGGTGGAAATGCTTTCATGAATTGGGTGTACTGTTGTGTATTACAAGCTGAGTACAGCCAAACATATTGATGTTGATGAAAATGTCACAGGTTTTTACTGTGTTACTATAAACACAATCTGTCTGATCACTAGTCCTTATGTGTGGATATTCAAATAGGAGATTGGCCATATTATTGGCTTTTTAGAGGTTTTTATCTCATCTGCAATTTCAGAATTCAAAGTGGAACTTTATTCCTCCAGTTATACGCTGATATGCTGCTGTGGTTCAGATTTAATTATCTCAATAACTGTTGAGTTTATTTTTTGTTCCCTGAGGGGTTTATTTTCCTTTCTTAAACTGAAATGAATTTGTAAAGCACTTCTCTGATTCTGAAACCCACCTACTGCCACTGCTGTCAATATGTTGCCAACAAAGGCCTCAGTGGGACATAGAGGACATTAATGACATATTATTAAGTTAAGTACAGCAACTCGGTATGCAAACAGAGACACAAGAGGACATGTGACAGGCATAGGGTAGAAGCCACGGGATGCTATGTCTGTGTAGCTAAATACAAAAACAGATGGGTAGTGTGAAATACAAAATACATGAATATTATTATTTAAAGTGCATTATAATCTTGGTGGGGATTAACCATGTCCTTGTATTGCTGACACCTAAATGATTGCATTGTAGTCTGGTGAAAGTTATTTTTGTTGTAACCTGTTAGCCCGCCACTAAGTTAGTTAATGGAAGTTGAAAATTGGTCACAAAGAGGGTGCTCCAACAAAAAGCCACTTGTGGCTGAGCTGGTTACTAACAGATTATTGCAATTGCCCAGAGTTTGCATTCTCCTTTGCTCTCTTTCTTCCTCCAAGAGCTGTGGTGAAACTTTAAAAAAACCCACATTCATTTATAGAGCCTGATTAGTGCTCTGCATACGGCTTATTTAGTGAGTCATAAAATGCACAAAAGTGGCACATCAAACTAAGTTTAGTTTTACTACTGTTTACATTCAGTACCGCCATCTTGGATTAATAACTCAAAGTTGCTGGGGCTGCTCTAAGTTTTCAAGCTGAAGGGGTGTTGTAGATTTAAATTGGGGATGGTAACTCAGAAATTCCAACTTCCAGTTTATTCATGAACGCACCATGAAGCCTAAGTTATCATTAGGGATTTGAGTGTTATGGAGAAAGTTAGGACTTTCTGATCAACAGGCATACAAAAATATTCAGAAAGTTTCTTCTTGTTGGTAGGGATGTTGAAGAACAAAATAAAATAAGATATTCTAATTCCATAAGGTTAGCATTAGGATTAAAGATTAAGGAAGGTGTAATGTAGGTCTACTTGACTCTTAATTTGTTTTTTTTATTCTCTTAAAAGATAAGAACTGACGAGTACCATATCTCTGAGCATTATTGGTTAAACTAGTGGTACTGTTAAAATCAGTATTATCGTTATATGCACTTCTCCCAATGTTGTTTGTGCAGTTCACTCCTGTAGACATAATTTAGAGTGTTATTTTTTGTGATGAAAGCAGCACTCTTTAGACCTCTTGGCTACATTGATGCTTTTGATCTTTCTGCTCCACCGTGCCAGATGTGCCTCACTGTTTTGCTAAGTGGGTCTGATTTGCTGAAAGGTTTGGAACAATGCAAGACATAAACCAGGAGGACGCCTGAGCAAATTGAATAATCAAGGGTCAATCTTCACCCATGTTAGCGGTTATTGATCGCTTGGCTCCACAGAATAGATTGCTAATGACAGCACAGGTTTTCAACAGAGTCCACAGCAGAGATGGGAAACAAATTAGTCAGATCTGGTTAAAGTGATTTGGAGGCCACAACAGTCAAATGCAAAGGTCTCTGACAAATGTCTGCTGCTTCTAATAATAAAGGCTTACTGAGAAACAAACATTGGTACATTAGCTTGAGAGGACAAAAGTAAAATACATGACTTTCTTTCCACCAATGTTAATGCTTTGTTTTCACAGTGAGTGTCTTTATTATTGTTTCTCTGTCAAGTACGGACAGCTGGCGTAAGTAAGCCAATTCTCAGCTGTTGTACTTGGCTTTTAAAGCAACACTTTCTGTTTTACTTTCATTTTGCTTCTGTGGTGTCTCCTTTTGTTTGTTTCTTTTTTTTATTTTTTATTTTTTTATTTTTTTTTTGTTGCTTTGGTTTTATTTGATTCAGGTTGCTTTAAATTGCATAAAGGATTCACAGGAAACATTTTATGGGGGTACTTAATAGTTACGTTAAACGAGCTAAATGAGTTTTCTCCTGCGGTCACCATGCAGTCAGTATGGTTTCTAATGCAAACTGGACATTAAAATACATAAAATATATAGATTTTTATTTTTTTAATACAGTAGTTGCTCATGGCTGTTCTCAGTGGTTAATGTAATGAACAAATTGCACATAACAATGCTACTAATGGGCACAGATGCAATTAAAGTAAACAAGACTAAATTTGCCCGATTGTTTCTAAAGAAACAAGCACTATATTACTTTGGTATTACAGATTAAAGATTTAAAAACTGGCAACCTCATAATGAATAAAGATGTCATATTTCAAGTTGTTTTTTTTTTTTAGCTCAGTTACTATAACAAATTTTGATTGACTCCATATTTAGATTGACCTCCTGTGCAACTGGTAAACATGATGTTACCATTTGGGAGTTTAAATTGTGAAATTTAAATGTCTGACATTAAAATTCAAAATGCCTATCCTAGTGGGTGTTTTCTGTAGGGCTTTTTTTCCCCTATCTGATCATGTTAATGCTTATTTGGGCAACTAGTATTTACTATAATCTATGTTGAGCTCAGCTTATGATTAGGCATATGATGAAGAAGCCTCTCAAACTTCTTCAGTAGCAGGTTTATCAGAGAGCCACCTCGACAGGACAAGACTCTGATGTCTATCTGCATCTAAAGGACAAAGGACACTCTTTCGAGGACACCAATGTTCACATTTTGGACAGAGAGGACAGATGGTTCAAAAGAGTAGTGAAAGAAGCCATCTATGTCCACTGTGAACGACCATCTTTAAACAGAGGTGGTGGCCTATGACACCAATTGCCAGCCATCTATAATCCCTTCCCAGATGCCTTAACGCCCACTCACATCCTGGGCCTTTTGACCTCAGTAAATCACATAATAGGGTGGGGGTAGGGTTCACAATGAGTTCACCCGAAACCATTGCTGATTGTGACCTACACCCGTTTTCATACCTTGGCTCGTGTGATTAGGTTGACGATCAATAAGTGGTCCAGGACCCTCTTAGGGACACTCCTAGGGTCTTATAATCTGGGGCTTTCCACCAGTTGCTCTTAGAACTGAAGACGCTTCTTGGATGAGAGGTGAAACGTCTTCAAGGAAACTTAAAGAAGTCCAGACGTGTTTCCTTCCGAGCTCCTAAGAGGAAGAGATATTTATACTTCTGCCTCTGTCTGTTCTACAAAGCATTTAATCAGAGGGCGAGGTTACATGAACCTTACATAGCTAATAAGCTACAAATACTTCTCCAGAGGCTTGCTATTTTTAATGCTTAAAGTTTAGTTGTAAAGGTTAAACTGCAGCGAGGAGATACAGATGAACCCAGTGAATGTGGATAAATAATTAACCCAGGATAGGCCGTCATCAGTGTCCTGCTGCTTTTTAGTAGTACAATGGAAATTTTTACACATCCTTTTGTTGGGATGTGTCTCTGTAAAAACCAGTGTTGTTGGATCTAAAAAATGTATTGTGATACATTTTGCTAGAACCTTTAACTGATGATTTATTTATTTTTTGCTTTGTTTTTGTTTCACTGCTTTTCATCTCGTCATGTAAACTGTGAACACTCACATGCTGCTAGGTAGCTCTAAACTCGACACAAAAATCGGATGTTTTGCTCAGAGCCATCTGGTCCTGAGAGAGTAAATCTAATTTGGAAATCCAACTTGGGTTTGGTTGAAAATGTATTAAACTGAAATGAATTATTTATTGATTTAATTTGAAATTAATTAGGCTCAAGGTTGCATTATGTATAAAGATCTAATGAACCCCAAAGATGAAACGCTTTTTTTTTTTCTTCCCCCCCATCTGCAGATAATGAGTTTTAGTGTTCGACATAAAGTACAGGCTGATGTTTCTGTCTACATTTCTATATGAATCTGTTAAACCTGGATTAATAAGCATACTTTTTCTTGGAAAAATAGCATTGGATCTCCTCCTCTTTACCTCTTTCACATCTTATCAACATGTTCGGGTAATTTATAATCATGGTAATGGTTTTAATTATTAAACAGGAATTACGAACAAGACGAGACAGATGGCAGACACAGTAGTAAATTGGCTACATGGGTAAAAAGTAGCAAATAATTTTGCAGTAACAAAGGCCAGTTCGTGGTCAATGTTAGGTTGCATCAAGCCAACAGGTCAATTTAATTGTGAGGTGTTGATGCTGATTAGAGTCACTGAAGGAATCCTAACATTTAGCCTAGCTTTAAACGTGCATGAAGGCTGGAAAGAAGCTAAAAGCTTCTTCTTATCTTATTGAGTTTGGCTAAATCCACAGAAAGCAGTGAATGTTGGAGTTGCACAGTTTAACTGATCACAGGCCTTGATAATTCTGCTTTCGGCTGCTCCCTTGTCACAAGGGGTGACCACAGTGGGAAGCACCGCATGTTTGATTTGGCAGAGTTTTACACTTTCTGACACACCCCCAAAAGGAATTTGTGTCCCCGGCTAGAATTGAACCAGCACATGTGTTAATCACTACAAAATGGGGCCAGTTTTCTGGAAATCACAAAACAAATAATTATTAAGGGTTCCCTTACCTCCCAAATTCCATTATATATTTATCCTTATTATTATTATTATTATTATAGATCCCTTTATTTTGTTTGTGCCCCTCTCTAAAACTTAATTTAGTGGGACATATTTAATTATTTTATTCATGAATTCTAATTAAAGTTCAAGGAAATGCCCCATAATTTAAAACACGAGTTTCATCTTTTTTTTTTTTCTTTTTAAGAGTTCAGTAAATTTCTTTTTCTAAATTCTGCCTGTAATCATGTTAAATGATTATCTCTCTCGGACTATGATTTTTGCCATCATCAAACAGGCCTACAAGACCTAAATCGCCGCCATGTAAACTCCAAAACATTACAGTTTGTGTGACATCGATCAGGGTTGATTTGTCTGTCAAATCCAGGCTGAGTGACGTAGACTGCATACAACAAGAGCTTGACTAGCATGTGTGAAGGGAAGCCTGAGACAGGAAAGACTGGAGCATGTTGGTTAGCGGCAACTTTCAAAATAAGAGTGAGATAACTTTCCAGTGGTAAATAGATTATGTTGTCTAGGACAGATTAAAAAATAAATAAATAAATAAATAAAATGCTCAGTGTATCTGGACTGCCTATCCACCTATGTGTTGGAAACACTGGAATGATGTGAAGTGTGGTTCCAATAAGCTATTTGGTAATCTCATCCAGGACCTCCAAAGGACTCACTGCCTGCAATTAAGAATATACTTGTTTTCTGACTTGTACTGAAATGAATTGTCAGAAAGATTTGCGGTGAAAATTTAGCTGAAATTTGCTTTACTGTGACCTGAAACCTCTATGGCTCATGATGGGTAAAGTAATCTTAATTTACAAGACTCAGGGAATGCTTATAAGGCATTGCAATGCATTGTAAGGATAAAGAGGTATACATTTAACTTAATAAGTGATTATAAATGGTAATGTTGGAGCTGTTCCACAGAAAACTCAGGCTAACTCCACCAAACTGAATATGTACATACTGCTACAGGCTCAAGACCTGATCAAAAGAACACACAGGATTTTATGCAAGTAGGCCAAAGAGCAAAGCAGAGCCTTTGTCTTACATTATGTCGTTTATGGGAGATTTACATGTTTTTATGCAGTGATGCTACCTTATTAAGGTCGGCAGGTTTGAAATCTCACCTCCAAATGTTGTTTTAATACATTCTGTTGTATTATGCACAGTCTAGACTTCACCACCTTCTTTTTCTGTCCTTCACATTAAATGTACAGTGTAATAAGTCAGCGAGTGTTAAGAGCACCACAGCAGTGAATGGTGAAAATTACACCCCGGGTCTGCCAGAGGGATTTATGTCTCACTGTACAAGTGTAGATTCCCCTGAATGTATAAGCAGCATTGTGACAATAGATGGATATGATACTTTGTTAGGCCACATTGTGAATCCATTACATACTTAATTACAGTGATGGGGAGCCAAGAGGATAAATAATGCATTTAATCATTACTACTATGTAAGATTTGATTACTGAGCCCATCTCTATGGGAATGCTCTTCAGTATTGTCTATGTGATTGGTGTTGCCTTTCAAAGTGAATCTGGTGTGATATGCAATCTTATATGCAAGGGTATCCACGGGTTATGTTTAGCACATAGTGTACTTGGTAAAAGTTACCGTTGCCGTGATGGAGGCAGTGCAGAACGCAGTGGTTGCACCACCTACTATATGACCCTGTATCTGAAACCACCTACAACTAATTTCTTGAATGTCTTTTTAAATGTTAAGAAAATCCCCTGTTCAAAAGCATGTTTTAAAGCTCAGTAAATGCACGATGTTCCTACAGTTAATGAGAAACTCAATATTCTCAAGATTTCTCAATATTTGGAAAAATAAATATTCAAAACATTTGGTTTGCTGTTTTTATACATCCAAATCAACATATAAGTCACATGGCACAGGATGCTGGTAAAGTTTGTTCCCTGATGATAAGGAAACATTTAGCTCTGCAGATTTTGACTTGTTTGCCTGGCTGGAGTTATTCAGGAAAGAAAGTTAGAAAAGAAAATCAGTCAGTGTGACTTTTCTTCATACATTTATCAGATTGTCAGAAATGCTGGCTGTTTATTCCAGAACAGGAAGTCAGTGTTCTGATGTGTTCCTCCTCAGTGCTCTAAAGGCAGCTCACATGTCGTAAAGATAAAGTTATGAAGCAAGACTCTTTAGCTTCAGATTGATAAAGTTTCATTTCTCACCGTTTAAACAACATGGAGGATGTCTTCTGATAATTATAAATGCAAAAAGTATGCTGTTACATTAGGAACGGTATGGAGCAGTGCTTCATGTTAGGAGCTTAAAATATTCAGCATAGAGTATATGTTAATGTGGTCTTAAGAATACCCGTAACCACAAACTAAAGAGCTCTTAGTTTATGCAGCTGCGTGTGTTTGTGCATCAGAGTCAGAATGAAAGCAGTCTGTTATCAGTAAGATATGAACGATAACAGAGGGGGAGGAGCAAAGCACTACTTCCTGATGGACCTTTTGATAGTAACACTGACGACGTGTCCTCATACAAACACATGTCATCTCTTCTCTTTGCAGAAGCTCCCATTTCTCCTCTCTTTATAGCCATTTCTATTCTTTGTGATTTTCTTTTTTGTTTTGTTTTTGTTTATGGTTTTGCTTGTTATGAAGATGGAATGTTCTCCAGTGCCAGAATGTGAACAGTAGGAAACCAGTATCTCTTGTTGTTGGTATATATATTTCTGTTCTTTGGTGAACAGAGCAATTTCATCGAATTAGTTTCACCTAACTGAAAATACAAAAACAAAAAGTAAATTGTATTTACATCAATAATAAAAAAGCAAATGGAGTGGGAGATTTACAGATGGATTGGTGTGATTTCTCCAGTGATGTGAGATACAGATCTGTTTTAGTAAAGAAAGCTGAGTTAAGTTCCTACCCTCATCCTCAGTCATAAGTTCTGGATACAGGCTGACAGTTAGAAATTGTGGACACAGCCAGTGAAAATGAGCTGCTTCTGAGGGATGTGTGGAGTCTTGGAGATGAGGTGAGGAGGGAGTTGGAGGAGAGCTGCTATTCCTCCATATTGATTTGAAGGTTTAGGGTGGTTCAGGGATCTACCCAGGACCCCTTCCTGGGCACTGCCATTGGTCTTGTCCTACCAGGAGGTGGTCCTGGGGCAGACCTAAGAAGTGTCAATAGCTGAGTTTTCAGCTATTGACATATCAATAATAATAATAATAATAATAAACTTTATTTATAAAGCACACTTAAAAACCAAGGGTATGCCAAGGTGCTTAACAAGTAAAATAGAGTATAGGAGGAGGATAATAGAAATAGGACCAAAGCAAGTACTAAATATGCAAACAGATAACTGTCACTAATACATAGGAAAGCAACAGGTACAGAGCAAACAAGAATTTAAATGAGCATAGAAGTGCATGATATAAAATCATAAAAGAAATATTAACTAGAGGGAAAGGCAAGATTGAATAAGTGGGTTTTTAATCGTGATTTGAACAGTGCAATGGAGTCAGATGCGCGGAGGTCGAGAGGAAGGGTATTCCACAGTACCGGGGCAGCCAGAGCAAACGCACGGTCACCCCGGGACTTCAGTCGAGATCTGGGTTGGGTCAGAAGTAGTTGAGTGGCAGATCTGAGTGTTCTAGCAGGAGTATGTGGTTTGAGAAGTTCACTAAGATAACTTGGCGCTAATTTATTAATAGTTTTGAAAGTAAGGAGTAATATTTTAAATTGAATACGGTACTTTATGGGCAGCCAATGCAGGCTAGCTAGGACAGGGGTAATATGGCAAAATTTCCTGGTACCAGTCAAAAGGCGGGCTGCTGCATTTTGGACTGTTTGCAGTTTAAGAAGAAGAGAAGAGGGAAGACCATAGTACAAGGAGTTACAATAATCCAACCTGGAGGTCACAAAAGCGTGAATAAGCTTCTCCAGGTCCTCATGCGGAATATAATGCCTAGCCTTAGAGATAAGGCGCAGTTGGTGGAAGCTAGATCTCACTACAGCAGACACTTGCTTATCGAGTTTGAGCGAGCTATCCAGCAGTACACCCAAGTTACTGACATAGTCACAAGAAAAACTAGCAAAGGAACCCAGGGCAGCACAGAGTTGGGCACGAGGGATTTTACTATCAATGAACTTCTCTCATCACCACTGTATGAGAAGGAATATAAAATGCATTTGAATGAATGTTAAATGTAAAGAAATATTGTACAGCTTTACAAAGATTTACACCCCCACCTTTTTATTGTAACTGGCTGGAAATGGCTAACTGCCTCGATCCATACTCACTGAAAACGCTAAATCCAGATGAACAGAATCAACTTTTTGGGAAGCACTAACTGTGATTAGGTTAAAGAAGGAAGTGGATGCTTATTAAATCCACTATCCGGGTTAAGTGGCAGTGTACCATCTTTAGTCTGTTATAAATATGTTACTCTTGATTCTCATTGTACTGTCTCTCTGAGGTACAGTGAGGTTATTGTGAGGAGATTTGACCTCCTGGCAAATCACTGCCCTCACTATAATAAAGCAGAATTTTTCCCATGCTTCTTCTCAGCTGACTAAATCTTAGTCTTATGATCTTCTCTCTAAATATGCCACATTTAGCCATGAGGCAGACAGACACTAGACTACAATACACTATGTACCTGAATGATTTACACAATTAGGAATTTCACATGAAAAACACATTTATAGAGTGTTCAGTATTCACAGGTAGTCGTAATAATATGAAATAGCTGAAGACCTTTGGTATAGGATTGTTAAATTTTTATTTATTTTTTTGTTTTTTGTAGGACATTTTTGTTATGCAAGCTAAATTCACAAGTGTTTATGATGCTGGATGACCAGACCAAACTGGAACTTTGGAAATATTGAAGTTCCTGGTTTATGGTGGGGCTTCAAAGTGGCTTTTGAGCAGATAAAAACAAAACAAAAAAAAAAACATTACAGTCCACTTGGAAAATAAATATTTATGTTCACTGTACAAAGTAGTTGGTCGGATATCAATCCTTGAGGGATGCCCTTATCAATGTCCTGGGAACATAATTTGAAACCAACAACAATTGGTTTAAAAAAACAAAACATCAAAATCCACAGAAAGCAACTCATTTAACATGTTATGGCTAAAGCTTCAGAAGCCTTGATTCAAGTGAGGTAACAATAGCAGTCACCGTGCCAACAGCCGATCTAAAAGCTTGACTGCTGTGGCTAAAGTACAGTATTATCCTCCAGGAAGCCATGTAGTGGTGAATTGGCCAGGCATTTAATTAGTGTAGATTTTGACATTACTTTCATTTTTATGTTACTAAAAGACTAAAAGTGTGATGGGTGCAAACTAAAGGACAAACTAATCACTGCTGCCAGTATGACATTGGCTATTTGCAAACATCTGCATAGACAGTGAAGGTTCAATAAGCAATTGGTCTGTCAAACCCAAACAAGCAGCCAGAGCCTGCACCGTCACAGCAATTGTTTCTAACCACTCCAGTTTCTGCATTTTTCTACTTTTACTGTTGTTGTTAATGGAGGCACTGCAAAAATTACGAGACAAATATGAGGTACAGTCAGTCTGTGGGCTCTCTGTGCTGTTGTTGGTCAGACAGCCTCGAAGAAATGTGAAGTTATAAAAAGAGCTGAATTGCAACAGAGTTGAACACTGTAGTGTCCTCTGCAGGTTTTTAGAACTGGAGAGGCCTCTTTTGGAGGGGTGATGAAAACCTCTTTATGAACCAAAAAGAAGGCTCTTCACCTTCTTTTCAAGCACTCAGGTTTATATTGTCTACTGATAATCATGTGACGATGCATGTGAGGTAATGTTATGAAGTAATAAAAAAGCCAAATAACGAATGGTGTGACTAATTACTTTCACCAGGGGATAAATAAGTATTGCATAGTGCATTAAATTCTTTAAAAAACTCATTAAAAAATAACAATTGTAGTGTTTTTATTTATTTGTGACGCCAACACTGGTCAAAGCTTGTCCAATATAGAGTTTTGTTCACTTACCATTTTGGGTAAGTGAACAATACTTTGTTTTACTTGGTCTTTGTGACTGGTTTGGTTTAGAAAAGGTTAATTATGTCCCTCCTTAAAATTAAGCCTGTATGTTAAAAGATGGTTGTTATTGTCTTCTTTTGCCTGGTTCCTTTAGGGTTTGCCACACTCGACCATCTGCATCCATGTCACTATGGCAGCAGCATCCTCTGTCACACCAACTCTCTGCATGTCGTCCTTTACTATATGTCCATGATTTTTTCTTTGTCATCTGCCTCCTGCCTGTCAGCAGCATCTTCAAAATCCTTATCTAAATTATGTAAATGCGACGCCAAAAGGTTTCTTACAAGGGTTTGTATTGTGGTGCCACTGGTTTTGACATGCTTAACTCCCGTTTAATTGACAGCAAACTCATTGACTGTTTTTTAGCTAAAACTGCATAAAATGAAAATAGTCTGTAAAATATATAAAGTGTGTGCTTGCCTTTTTTTTTCCTTTTTCTTTTTTTGCACTCTTACACCATTTCTTCTTTTCTTAAATATTTTCCCACTTAGCTATGTTCTCACACAGTTACTATTTTCCCAGAAAGCCATATTCTGGTCTGGACAGTCCCATGATCCCCACCACCATAATTCAACATGACAGTTGGTGTTTGCATGTGTGTGTGTGTGTGTGGTTGTGTTGCCATCTCCTTGTTCTGTTCCTCAGCTTATTTGTTGGCTTCCTTGTTTCTCGCTTATTTCCTTTTTTCTGGCTTGGTTTTTATCACAGACAAACTGAATACCCATGGAAGCTGAAACCTTGGGATTTGGTGTGTGGGTCTGTGCGTGATTGTGTGACTCTGTTTTCTGCAGGTTTATTGCGGTCATCACTATGACTGATGGGGATTATGACTTCCTTATAAAGCTCCTTGCCCTGGGGGACTCCGGCGTGGGGAAGACCACGTTCCTGTACAGATATACAGACAACAAGTTCAACCCCAAGTTCATCACCACAGTCGGCATCGACTTCAGGGAAAAGAGAGTGGTGAGTTCTTACCTTTTATTATTCCTACGAACAAATGTGCGCCCTGTGTGTAGCTTGTAGAAGTTTCTTTTTGATTGTGTAGTTTTACACAACATTTAATTCATCTTCATCTCAAGTTAGCAGCCACTTTGGTTACCATAGTTACAGTTTGATTTGTCCAGAGCTTTTAGTTATCAAAGCACAAACAGCGGGTCAGATCAAGCCCAGGTTTTCTGCTGCTTTTCTCCCACAGTGGCTGCTGAGCTGAGTCACTCTACAGTCATGTTATTTTAACTTATGCAAGGAAAACAAACTTGGGTCAGATTCAGCCGGGAATAAATGACCCGGAATAAATTACCCGTGAAAAGATGGTCGTTAACTAATTAGCGTCTAACATAATTGCTGTGGTATTTATAAATGAAGGCTTTCCAAAGAAAGCATTTAGCTCTCAGAGTGGGGGCTTACTTGTGCTTGTTAGTTTCCAAAGATTGAGCCCAAGTTTGGGGACATGTCCTCTTTACTTTTAAACCTAAGCTTCCTTTTTGATAGTTATGTGAGGGCTGGATCAAGTGCTGGAGGCTCAGGTGGCTTGGGGACTTTCTAGGATGCGCTGGGCAGGGTGTTTGGGTGATGCACTCATCTGATAGCTATAAAACATATGCTGCCAGATAACAAAGGGCACTATGAGAGATTATCAGCTGTCAGCAGACAAAGGTTCAGGAGCTAATTGGGTAGGGATGGTTATGTTATCATATAGGTTTTTTTTTCTTTTTCTTTTTACTCTACCATGTGCCAAGTTGCAGTCGTGGTTTCTAATAGAAGTTCATTCAGGCAGACATGAAAAATGTAGCCAGTGTGCTTTAAAACCTGCATTCCTTCTGATAACCACCAGATGAGTCATCTGGTTGAACAAATAAGTCTGGTTGTATATGGTGTTAAGTTTATGGTGTTAATCGATCAATCGATTTCGGGTCTTATTGAACATAATATAATGATCATTTAGACTGAAAACCTGGGGTTATAATTGGTGTGCTTTAGCATTGGCCTACCTCGTGATTGACAAACAGCCCTTCTTTGAGTTTGTGGTGTGAGGGTTTTTCACAGTCAGATAGTCCTTGCTCTGGTCTTCAAAACAACAAGAATGCAAAAATGCACAGCTTAAAAACAGATTCACAGTTTGACTTCTCAAACCAGTGGGTAACCAATGATCTGCAGTTAAACGTGAGCAAACTTCTAAATAATGCGAACCCAGAAAAAAAGTATCTTTCAGTTTTTTGTCCACCACAGAGGACATAATGAATAGGCTGGGTCTAAGGATCCTTAACAGTGACTGGAACACTCTCTGGTTGTAAGCATAGATGCCCAACCTACTTCCTGTTCTGGCAGCCAATAAGAAAAAAAGCTGGCTTAAAGTTAGGGAAAAATGGCTTAAACAGTTTGTTTCATACAGAAAATAAAACTTCTGAGGCTGTATAGCAAAGGATTAGTTTGAACAGAAAATTATGCAAAGCGTAACAGATCTTCTTTAAGGTCTTTCATAGATATGGCACTAAGAATAGCAATATTTGCTTAATAAGACATATCACAATTAACATATTGTAATATTGCAAACACGGTATGATCAGCAAGTTTTACTTTTGTTTGAATACTGTTATTTATCAGCACATAATTAGTATAGTTAAACCCTTAAGTGAGGAGGTTCATTGTAAACAGCTGTTAATCATTAGCATCATTAGCATTAGCAATCATTAAGGCTGGTGTTTAGTTTAAATCATCACTATGTTCAACTACAGCCTCAGAGAGCTGCTAACATGTCTGCGGACTATCCGTTTATTTTCCGGACCACCTGATTCCCCAATCTAATTTGCAAAATTATATTATTTTAATCCACTTAATAGCTGCCTTGTAAAACTGTTGTTAGAAAAAAGCCCTCTGTGATCACTTTCTGCTAATGTTAAGAGCTAGTTTACTTCTGCGCTTAAAGTACTTCGTACAAGTTGATCCTTACACCACACACACTGACAGAACCAGTAACGTTATAGTGACAGAACGTGGTGACAGTTCTAAATAAGATGCTTTTCTCCTGAGCTGACACTCATGGACCCCAAGAAATATGACGGTGACATGTCTTGACAAGTTGACAGTCTTTTAAAAATTGTTTTAGGCTTGAAAGATGGCTGATGAGACAGAAGCAATTTATTGCCATGTTTGGACTGACAGTGAAGGAGATGTTGTTTTGGGTAAATGATGAATGACAGGTTGCAGAGCTTCTTGTTGCTCTAGAGGCAGAAGACTTTTTTTTTTTTTTTAAATTCCTGTGTTGTTGTTGTTGTTTCTCTATTAATGCTGCAGGACCAATCGCTCATGCTACATTCCAGAAATTTGTTGTATTAAAATCCTTTTATAATCTTTGAGAGTTTCATACTTGATTCTGTGTAGAGTTCCACTTTAAACTTCACCTGAGACTTGATAAAAGTTTCTATACTTGACCATCGAAATGAATACGTGCAAATATCTCACTGTGAATGCTCTTATCTGAATCAGAGAGTGGGCGAAGCTTGGTTTGGTCACTTTGGTGCCCTGCTGCCTTTGCAGGTCTGAAATACAGACAATGCTGCTTTAATCCCACCTCTCCGGATGACTCATAGGATTGATTGTTTCATCACCTTGTGTGTGTGTGTGTGTGTGTGTGTGTGTGTGTGTGTGTGCACGCATGTGTTTAAAGGTCACACCTTGTTTTCAAACCGTTCTATCTGATTATTACACAGAAGCAGACAAATGTGTGATCACAGCTTTAGTTCGCAGCTGTACTTCCTCAGAGTTCTCATGAGGTCTGAAAGCTGAATGTGGATCAGTTTGTTCATCCCATGGGACATTTAACCAGAGTTTGTAAATGAAAGTTTCGTGACTCCTAGACAGACAATTAAGTGAACACTTCTGGTAAACTGTGCTTCGGTGCTCATACCAAGAGGAAACGGCTCATTATGACCCACATCTTTTTGATTCTTCTGGCCTCTAATATGCATTACAAAACTAGCAGGGTACTAGTCATTATGAAACTCACATTACCGACTGTTTTAGTGCTCGATTATTATCTCAGAAATCTGACTTGTAACCATAGTAGCCATGGTTCAGCGCATCTTTCATAGGCCTTAAATTAAACAAACAAATGAAGACTAGAAACTGTTGATGTAAGGAGGAATTTGGCTTTGGGGTAGTATAATGGCACATCTTTCAGCCCAAAGACATAAGGTTGACCCTTGTGTGGTATGGCTACCACACAGGGGTATGTCTGGTGTGAGATGATATGAAAAATGAAACGTCACAGCAGAAATTGAGATTCATCCCACCAGGCAAATATGACTTGTATTGAGTGCTCAGAGATGCTCTTCTGTGTACTTTGTTTGTAACTAGTTATTATTTGAGTTACTGTTGTCTTCCAGTGAACTTGGAGCAGTCTGGCCATTCTTATCCATCCTCTGAATGGTTAGGGTTAGGGCATGTTGTAAAATCGTGCCAATGGGATACCTAGTGAGCTAAAATGTGCTGCTCATGCGTCAGCATGTGACAAGTTGAATGAGAACTACAACTGAATCTGGCACTACATGTTCTTGACTATGTCTAGATGGATTTAAGCCATGTAATTAAAAGAAACACACACACACACAACAAAGCGGTCATCATTCTTTCATTTCAATGCATCTATTGGAGCAAGCTAGTCGCTATGACAGCAAAGCAACACTATGCTGTTAAACAAAGGTACAGCACTATAAGAAGTAGGTTCAATAAATAGTACCTTGATAACTTTCCACAGTGTAAAGTAAACAGAAACTTTGACGTGTCTGTTATCCAAATAGACTTCCTCGATCAGAGTGCATGTCTTTTCATGTCACCCCATCTGAGCTGAAGGTCAGTTATCACCTTGAAAAATGAAAGAACACCATAAAGTCAAATATAACTGTTTCAAACATGATCTGTATAAACTCAGTCTAAAAAGGGTGTCAGAAAATGTGACAGTGTGTCACATTAGGGAGAATCAGAGGTGTGAATGATGCCTGAAGCTTCCTGTGGTGACAGGAACATAGCCAGCCAGCTGCTGCAAACAAGTTTTCATCATTACCCAGTCAGGATCACTGTCCACATGAGTTTTCATCATACCTGATGAAATATTCACTGAAGCAGGGGTGAGGTGAATAAATGGAGGCGGGGTATGTAAGGTGGTGAATAGTTCTTCAAATACAAATGAAAAGATCCCAAAGTTAAACTGTTTTTTTATTTCATTGTATTTATATTATGTATTTTGTATCCTAAACTAACTGTGGTGTATCACATCTTTGGAAAGCTGAGTTTAATTTCTCTAGCCACACCCAGGCCTGATTACTGCCACACTTGTTCTCAATCAATAAATTCCTTAAACGTGACCTGCCTGACAAAGTGGACCATCAAAATCCTCAAGATCCTCAAAAGACAGATGTCACGCTGCGTTTCAAAGAAATTCAGGAACAAATGAACAACAAAGTAACTGAGATCTCTCAGTCTGGAAAAGGTTAAAGCCATTTCTAAAGCTGTGGGACTCCAGCAAACCGCAGTGAGAGCCGTTATCCACAAATCGCGAAAACATGAAACGGTAGCACACCTTTGCAGCAGTGGGGCCGACCAAAATTACTCCAAGACAGCAGTGACAACTCATCCAAAAGGTCATAAAAGACCCCAGGATAACATCCAAAAAATAAAGGCTCTTCTCAGATTTGCCAGAAAACATCCTGATGATCCCCAAAACCTTTGGAAAAATACTCTGTGGAAAGTCAGTAAGACAGTAAAATATGGTGGTGGTAGTGTGATGGGGGCATTTTGCTGCCTCAGGTCCTAGAAGACTTGCTGCAGTAAATGGAACCATGAATTCTGATGTCTACCAAACATCCTGAAGGAGAATATCAGTTTTGCAAAATAGTAATAAAAAAACAAGAAGTCAGGAAGGGGGCAAAGACTTTTTCACACCACTGTAGATTAGTAACTTTGACTAATCTAACTCTACACAGTATCACGAGGAAGAAGTTTACTGTTATCTTTTTTTTTTTTTTTTTTTTTTTTTTTTTTTTTTTTTTTTTTTTTTTTTTTTTTTTTTTTAAATGACATCAGAAACAGCAGTATGCGACATTACGTGATGGCAGAGCTTCAGTTCATCCTTTGTCATTTTTTTTTTTTTTTTTTTTTTTTTAATAAATAGGACAGGGGGAATGAATGAGAGAGAGAGGGGGAGAGAAAGAAAGAAAACCCAAGGGGAGAAGAGACGGTGAGAAGGGGGGGGAAGAGAGACAAAAAAAAAAAAAAAACTCCTGGGTCACCTGTATGGAGAAAAAACAAACAAACAAACAAACAGAGGAGACAGCAAACAACAAAGAGCAACATAATAATAGAGAAAACAAAGCACCATCACAATAAACTAGCTAGTCATAGATATCAGTATTTACTAAGTAATAAACGATATTGTGCAGCACGCAAGATAGACAGCGCACAGTGTGCTTTGAGGCAGCAGCCAAGAAAGCTTTAGTCCGCGTCTGTGAATACCCATGTGTGCATACCTGTGTGGATCAGCATGCTTGCATTCCAAAGGTTTCTCCATGTAATGATCTGCTAGGGAGTGTGGGGGGGCCACAGCCCCGTCCTCCAGGGTGTGAAGCGGGTATGGAGGAGATCAAAACTCCAGACATCCAGAGGACCCCAGAACACAAGAGACCATGGAAGACCAACAGAGGGGCAGCCGCGCCACTGTTCCAGTAAGAGCTGAGGAGAGTCCCAGATGAGGGCTCACTCAGCAGCCGCGGAGCAGAAGCCAGGGGGGGTTGCAGTGACGCGCCCGTGAGCTCCGCCGGCCCCCAGCTGCGCCTGAGTGACCGAGCCCTAGGCCGAGAGGCCGGGGGCACCCCACCTCCAAAGGGGCCCGAGCGAGCCCCAGGCCCCAGGCCCCGACAAGCGGCCGCCAAGGAGTGAGCCGGTGTGTACCCGGACGCCCACCCCCAGACACAAAGAACCACCAACACACCGACACCTGAGGGAGTCCGCCACCGGCAGGGGAAGTGGTGGTGGGTGGAGATAGGCCTCCAAACCTTGGAGGGCCTGAGGTGTCCCCAGAGAGGTGGCGTCTGATACCCAACCTGACATATAGACACAGACATACAGGCACACACAGACACAAACATCCATTCCCACCCTCATGCTCTCATATGCACTCACTCCTCACTCAACCAACGTGGAGACAGACATAAAGAGACGCTGTACACACAATCACACTCCCCAAGCGTACTCTACAAACCGGGTCTAGGTACCCTTGCCCCTGGAGGGGGGAATTGCACCCAGACCCAGGTGGTGTTACCCTTTTCCCTGCGGTGGGGAGAGGCAGACCACCCCGACTCCGCAGCAGCAGGGAGGCCCCACACCCCAGACCGCAGTCGGACGGCCAACTCCTCCTACTAGCCCCCCCGCTCCAGCAGGCCGCAGAGAATGGGGGTGGGAGAAGACTCCAAACCTCCCTCCACCCGCTCATTGTAGTGTTGATGCATATGTGTTCTAAGGTGCAATTAAAACCCAGGAGGGCATGGAGCTACCTGCCAAGGAGCAGCAGGTAAGCGCATGGTCCCTCCTGCTAGCCCTCAATGACTAAGTGTATTTAAAATTGAGAGGTGGGCAACGACGTCAGGGGTGAGGTATACACCCTGATGGTGATTTGGACTCCGTGATTGTGCCCACCCCCAAGATCCTATATGTATGTGTAATGAGAGTGTGAATAATGTGAATGTCTAAGTTGTGGGATAAAATTGAGGCAGAGGCAGCCAGAAGGGGACAGGGGGGGGGGTAGCCTCCTCTGCACCCTGGTGACATACCCCCACTCCAAGGCCCTGCATGTGTGGGTGGTTGTGGAGGAGCGGGAAGAGGGAGGCAGCTGGAGATGGGGAGGGAAGGAAGGGAGGGGCAGGTAACCCCTCCCTGGGGCCAGCTCCCCCGCTGACCCCAGTAGGCACTCCCACCCTCCGCGACCCGCCAGGGAAGGGGGGCCCAGGCCCATCAGACCGGGGCCCAGTGCAGTAGCGCCCCCCGGCTCCACAGAGCCGGGGGGCGCTTACTGTTATCAAGTGAACAATCTTACTCTATGGCTGTTTTCCTAGCCCAAAACAAAGGTGCACCAATCACCTTATAGAGATACTTATTTTTCAAGGTTGAGGAAGGTTGACAGTTGTAATGGTCAGTTTTGGGTCGACTGATTTAAATGTCATTGTTTTTGTTTGTTTGTTTGTTTGTTTTTAATTGCAAGTCTTGTAATATACACCAGGTATAAATGACTTTTCTTTCATAAACGGTCATCTCATTTAAAATTGTGCGATTTCTTTCTCCTCAGGTCTACACAGCGTCTAACCCCAATGGGACGACCACGGGTAAAACCTTCAAGGTTCACCTTCAGCTCTGGGACACAGCTGGACAGGAAAGGTAGGCCACTTATCCCATTAGGACAAAATCTTTTTCCTAACAGTTAGTCGGTTCACACATCACTGATGGCATCGTGGATTGTGGGCTTAAGACTCTCCGTGATTCTACAGGTCATAAATGCCGGGTGGGGCTGATGGATGGCATCAAGGCTTTAAATATGTGTTAAAGCACCAGTGCTTAAAGTTTTTGTCTTAAAGTCCTCTGCCTATTACTCTGGGTATGTTTTTTGTGTTACAATCTTTAATCATGAAGCAGTAGTAACAAGCATTGATGAAACCGATGCAGTCATACAGCTGACCTTTAGGGCCAGTTTTACAACTGTGGATATCCCACTGGGGTTAGATGGTGTGTAGACTTGAGGTGCAACAAACTACAGTTTTAGCTGTCATTGCACAATTGACCCGAGGAATTGACTTCCAATTGATTGGTCAGTCATTACTGATTGGTTGAAGCTCACCAAAAGAAAATGCAATAATGCCAAAATGAAATCACCAGGGACGATATCAAAACAGATAAATGGTACAATGAAAAACGTTTTAAAAAAGTTTATAATTGTAGAGTAGTAAAGTTTATTTCAGAAATCTAGATGGAGAATCAACAGACCAGTATTTATGGCTGCATGTGTCAGTCATGCATGTGTGGTCTTTAATTGGTCCCGACCTCGATCTGTTGAATCTGTTTATAAAAGCCCGATGACTCACCGCAGGATGAGTCGGTGTTAGTTACATAATTTTAATTGCATTTATTCTGCCCAGTGCAACAGATTCCGCATGATCATTTATTCAAGCGGTTAAAGTCATTATTCCACCTGTAAGCAGGCTGCGGTGGAGACACCTCTGATATCTGCTGCTTCATTCCGATTGTTTGCATCTTAAATATTGCTCATAAGTAATGTTTATACACTCGCTGTTGTCACACCCAGAAGCACAAGCATGTCTCAGAATATGCACTTCAGCTGGGGGAGCCCCATTACTAACTTGTGCGGGTAGAAACGGACATGGCACACATCTATTGTTTTTCTGTATTTAGTGCTTGAACACAGGTGAAATTACAGCTCATATATTTTACTTATAACAAAGTTATAAGCTGATATTGATCAAATTGAAATCAATGTTTCTGTTTTGTGCAAGAAGGTTTCATAGAATTATTCATCGGAATAACAGATTTTTGGAAATGGTTGGCGACTACAGATTTTCAGCTTAAACACTGATATTGCAAAATGTTAGAATGTCATGTTTAGACCCCCAGAGAACAATCCAGGACCATGTGGCAACCATCCATTACCAGGGAAGAAAAATGTGTATTCCCCAACCGGTTGTAAGTTTTTACCCTTCAAAGTAAAAGTTGCACCTTTTCAAAATGTTTGTTTGGTATGAAATGGGGCTTCTGATTAAAAAAAAAACAAAAACAAACAAACACTACAGCTTGCAGTGGAAAATGGAAGCATTGGTGTCCTCCATGCAAATTACGGGTGACTAAGGCAATCTCCTAGCAGTGTGCAAGGTTTTCAGTGCAGCACTGTCTTTGTGACCAGTTTCACCTGGTGACAGCCAGCAATCTCCAGATGTAGAGCAGCAAAGGTCTATTTTTTTTTAAATCTTTTGACAGACATTAGTAAAATATCTATTCTGAGAGTTTAATTTGGGCAAATGTGACATCCTGTGCTGGAAAATGAAGCATGGAAGTGCAACAAACTGCATTTCTAATAGCCCTAAGTTCAAACGGACAAGTTAAAATGCCCAGCTCATCATTAAACTGAAGGCATGTTTACAGCCTGGTATGAAAAATGAATAGTTTGATTTGTGGCCAAAGATCTGAAATGTTGCTATACACTGATACAATGCCAAACACTAAAAGGAGTTGGTAAAGACCCAGAACACAGCTGACACAATGTGAGTATTTGATATTTATCAGCTGGCCTAAAAGAAGGCTACAAATCAACAAAACAGAACAATACAGTGTTGCTCTGTGACTGCTTTCAGGCATTTGCTCTCAATTAAAAACATGATGTGCCCAAACATTTTTAAATTAATCAATTCAGGTTTCACACTTGTTTTGGGTTTACGTAGTTATTGTAGGATTGTCTATTTTTTTACTGCAGCACCTTCTTGTGGCTGTTAAAAGAACTGCATCTGTGGACACATCAATTCTAGCCTCGTCTGTTCATAAGGCTAGCAGTTAATGTGATTGGCTGGCTTTCACATTCGGGATATTGTGCAGTATAATACAATTAAGACATTTTTAGAAACCCTTTAAAAAATACACATTGTCATATCTGTACTCTTTAAAACTGTTTGTGTTTCAGGTTCCGCAGCTTGACCACGGCCTTCTTCAGGGATGCTATGGGGTTCCTGCTGATGTTCGATCTCACCAGCCAGCAGAGCTTTCTCAACGTCAGAAACTGGATGAGTATGTTTACTAGAATCTGCTATCAAAACATTTCAGTCCAACAATGTTCAGCTCACTGTTAAAATATGTAAAAGGCTGATGACTAATGTATTGTGAAAGCATGAAATAGCAGTATAACAAAACATTTCTGTTTGTTTGAAGTTCCTCTGATACATCAGTTTTTCTTTATTTACTTTTTAATCTGTATTCATTTTCAGGCCAGCTACAGGCGAATGCTTACTGTGAGAACCCAGATATTGTTTTGGTAGGGAACAAGGCGGATCTGGCCGACCAGCGGGAGGTTCAGGAGAGACAGGCCAAGGAGCTGGCCGAAAAATACGGGCAAGTTTATTTGTCATGTACATTAACCGTATGTATTAGTAGATATTAAGACCACTTCAGGTGTTGAACAGTGATATTTTATTTATTTATTTATTTTTTGTTACTGTTTATCTGAGAGCACACGGTGGCAACTTCTCGTCTGACTTTCACAAAAGAGCTTCTGGCCTCGGTATTACCCTAAAAACATGATGGCTTTAATTAAAAAACAAAAGTTGTTTCCTTAGCGTCTTGTAGAAACTAAGCAGCTGTTTTCATATCAATGGACACTTAAGGTATTTACAATTAAAACTATATCTTGCACTTATACTTAAGTCTATATGCACACACTAAATACTGTTGATGTTTATTTATCTAGGAGAAAAACTGCATTAACTTAAATTTCAATTGACACTGTTTCCATGCTTGACCTTGTACAGTTGGATCCTTACCCTTCCACATGTCCTCAAGTTACTAATACCGTAAACACTTTGTCCTACGTTACTGGTATGGCTGCAGGTATTTATAAAAGTAAAAGGAAGGTGTGCATCTCTCAGCCACGTGCAGGCAAGAAACAATTTGCACAATTAAAATCTGACATTTAAATTAACATACTGTAATGTTCCGATGTGCTTCAGATCTCTGATCCACATTAATATTTGACAGGCTTTAGAACACATTGTGTAAATATGACGTGATAGAGAATAAGAAAAGCAAATACGTAATAGTGATTTTTGATGTTACATAACTCCATATCTCATATATATCTTGTAATAACCACCTGTTTTACACCTCTGTTCTGCTCTATTGCATTAAAATAACATTAATGTGGCTCAGAAACATGTGGGGCTTTGGCCGAAAACAACACTCACTTTTGTACATCATGTATGATTGATATAAATACTTTATTTTGTTAGCATTGATAATTTTCTTTTATAGAATATCATTGTTAGGATTATTGTGATCATCAACATTGCATGTTTATGAATAGATGGTACACGGTTTTTCTGTAACAACAGACGACTTCCTGTTAGATGAGGTAAAAACCCACAAAGTTTTGCTCACGGAAGTAATATAAGTAAGTTCTGACATAAACGAGTAAACCTAAAAAGCTTTGTTGATGCAAGTATAGCAAAAATTGCAGATCCTAAATGTGCTGGTATAGATGGTTAAACTAACCACTTCAAGCCTTCAAGTGTTTTCCAGCTTTGGTTAACCACCTGAAGTTGTTAAACATACTTAGGAATACAGTAACACATGACCTCTCCCGCAGATGCCCATAATAAACTGACAATAAGCCAAACATTATCATATGTAAAGCACACACTTCACGTTTTTTAATGCATATCACAGTTAGCAGATATCTAGAATTGCAAACTAGTCTTTCTGCAGTTCTGTTGTCCAGCGTAGAATTTATTCCTGTAAAGTTCTGTTGATCAGATGGTTCTGAACGACACTGTCTCTCTGGATTGGTCCTGTTTCAGACAGTTAGCAGATTGATGGGCCTTTAAAGTTGTTTCGGTCTTCACACCTGCACTTTTTTACCATATGGTTACAAGTACAAGAACTTATCACTGAATACATGCTGGATATACTCAGTATTCACATTATTTTAGCTCATTAATTTACTCAATGCAAAATGCATAGTCCACAGGTTATACTTCAAAATCTTCCTCAGCCTTTCGACCAGTTTAAAAAAAATCTTTTTTTAAATTCATGATGGTTGAAAATAACACAAATACAAAGGAAGGTGAACAAGTGAGGTGCATTTGGAAAAACATTGGTTTAAGTTGCAGATTTGTTCTTTGCAGGATCCCGTACTTTGAGACGAGTGCAGCGACAGGAGCAGATGTGGACAAGGCGGTTCTAACGCTGTTGGACCTGGTCATGAAGAGGATGGAGCAGTGCGTCGACAAACCCCCTGCCGAGCCTGCCAATGGGAACGGGGCCACAAAGCTTGGTGATGCACAGCCGAATGCTAAGAAATGTGCATGTTAGATGAAGAGGCGATACAGGACAACAACCAGTCAGTGCTGCTCTGTCGTCTGTCCTTCTTCTCACCACATTCCTTCCTCTGTTTACTTTATCCTTGTCATTTTTGATAGCATGTCTCTTCATTGTTTCATCACCCCTGTGCTCTTTAAAGCTAACATTTAGCCATGTTCTCCTATTTTGGTTCTTTTCCTCCCTTTATGCTTACTTGTCCTCCCTAATGTCATTCTGACAATGAAAGAACTCTATCCCCCTCTAATGGACTCTTACGGTAATACAGTCTCTGTTGGTCTGCCTTTAGAAGGAAATTAAAACAGGAGGGGACAGTTTCATCACTGTCAGACGCATAATGTGCCTAGTTAAAAACATGCACCCTGGGAATAGGCTCTGCACGCTCCCAATTTAACTGCTCGCAAGTGCTTTGAATGATTTAACAGACCTAAACAATCAAAAAAACGCATTTAAAAGTTTAATTTGGACTCTTTATATGTTGATCTATCTATTTATGGCCGCAAAATGAGGGGGACTTAACTTTGTTTTTAATCAGTATTGGTCCTCTCCTAAAGTGTTTGCTCCTGGATCACAGTGAGAAATTGTGTGACTGATATGGTTTAATTCCTCTGTTATTTATAATTGTTTTTTTCTCCCCGTTTCACAAAGTGTCCTATGCTGTACCCATATGAGCCACATTTAGTAACTTTTTGATTTTTACATTTTTTTGTCAGGTTTAGACATGGCAGACATTTGCTAAAAAATGCAAAATGCTTTTTCTTTTTGTTAATAAAATAAAAAATTTATAGTGCAGCATAACATAAAATAAAATCACCCACTGCTGGCTTCTTTTGTTTCTTTCTCTAGGTAACATCTGATAGTACCCTCTCATGCAGTATGGTATCAGAAACATGTACTTTTTTCCATTGTCACTAATTTTGTTTACAGGTAGTATTGTCCTATATAGATTATAGAAAGTTGCACACTTAATAAAGGGTATAGCATTTGACCTCAATTGTTTGTGACCATATATTATATTTCATTCTTTTACAATGAAGACACAAATTTACCACACAAAAACAACCAAACAGCATGTGACATCAATAATATTTTAAAAATGATGCCGTCTGCTAGCTTGGTAGTGAGCACCATCCAAGCAGATGATGTATCATGTTCCTACTGTTGGTGATTCTTAACGTTCACTTTCTGACCACAATCAGAAAAAATCTATTTAAACACTCCTACATTGTCAGGGTTTTTTTGTTTGTTTGTTTGTTTTTTCAGTGTCCTACCAACTTCAACGTTTTTCATTTTAAAGTTGTTTTTTTTGTGGGGTGGGCGGGGGTTTATTATTATTTTTTGTTAAGCCACATCACCTGGTTTTACATGGCAAACTTGAGGTTTTCACTGAAGTAGAAGACCACAAATACTGGCATTTTCCACCTTCTCATATCAAATATTAGCATTTGATAAGTTTAGATATATCCTAGTCTGCTAAGGATTCCTAATATCATTAGAAAAGTTTTTTGGCTAGATTTTATATGTTTGTTTCCATTTCCAAAGTATTAATTAAGAGACAGTTTTTTCAGATGGCTGATGCCATCAACACTATAAAAGATGGGCATAGCTACTTGTTTTGAAGCCTCAAAATGAGTGATTTTGGCATTGTGAAACCAGATGTAGTGGAGCCAAAGTAAGCCATAGTGAGCATATCCTGGATAATCCTCCTTTCTGACATACAGATTGACCAGAATATACAAAATAAACTTAACGTTTTAGACAGTGTGACCCGAAATGAGCAACTGACCTGATAAACTCGGTAGCAAAATGTTGACAGACATGCAGACAGAGGGCCGTTTTCTTTACTTCTACAGAAACTGAAATCTCAGCCTATTGTTGGCCTTTGGAAAGAATGCCATCTTTATTATAGGACTTGTATGGGTATAGCATGACACATGTGCAATAAAGGAAAAAATCAATTGCATATTGATCATTTTAATAGTGTTTATCAGCATAGATGTGTTGTTCCAAAGTGACCTACTGCCTTGACCTTTGAAGCATTATTCCACTGTAGTCAGGCAGACCTTGTTGGAGACGGTCCAGCTGTGCTATTAGATGTTCGGGAGGCACATTGTCATTGTAACTTTCTACCATTTACTTAAAAAGCTCAAAATAAAGTTGTCTGCAGCAACAAATCAACATCCAAGCTCTCTGAATAAATCCTTTCTAATCACAAAAATAATAATAACAGCATAGAATGGAAGTAAAATGCAGAATTAGCTTTATCAGGTGACATGAGATCTTCAGTGCAGCTGATTTTTGATTAGACTTTTTCACATCTTTACATCAGATAATCAGAGAAACTCCAATATGGCTCTGGGCTCCAATTCTGTCCATGACTAATGTTAGATTATATGTTGACCAGTTATTTATTTTACAGTACATGTGAGACATATGTAGTTATTTCTGTTGTCCTGTTTTTGTTCCGTTCTTTACATCACACGTTCCTGTGTTACGTCATCTAATTTAATTAAATTTAAGTAGCTGCTTTTATATTGATTTACTTTTTCATTGTTTTAGTATTTTTGTGCTCAAAGCATAAAAACAAAAAATCCAGAAACTTTGGTTTTACTCATTTCAGCTTTGAGTTGTCTTGGTTAAATCTCTTCAACCTGGATTTGGGTGGTTTATCCAATTCATCCGAGCTAATCTGCATCTTCAAACGTCATCAGATTGGATGGGAAGTGTCTTCTTTGTGCCTCTCAAAAGATGTTCTGATGGATTAAAATTTTGGCTTGGCCACTTAAGAACCAACAGTGACTTGCCCTGAAGCTTTTCCAGCATTGCAATGGCTCTGTTCTTTAGTTCATTGATTCATGGTATGCTGAAGGATGACTGGATGTCTCAGCCTGTGGTAGAAGCACTCAGTAGTTGGGTTTTCTTCCAAAACTTTTTTTTTTATTGGGCAAAAACATGTTGTCACTGTGTTATTAAGTTTAGATTAATCAGGAAATGTATAAATGTAATCCAACAAAAGCGTGTAAAAAGTGAAATATTTTTGAAGCCTCTACAGTTTTGCATTTATTTTTTATTTTTTGGCTTAGTTTTTTTTTTTTTTTTTTTTTTACTTGATCACAACCTTTTAACTCACTGAGGACAGGAAAAGCCTATGTTTTTGCACCTGAAACACGACAACAGTGGCATGTATTTAGATGCTAATTACAAAATCCACTATATTAAAATGTCAATTTCATCTTTGAGTCAGTGATTTCTTTTTGGGGTTTGTTTTTTTGTGTGTGTGTGTGTGTTTAAAGTGCAGCTCACAGTTTTCCATAAATCAAATAACACCTTATGTGATCAAAGAATATTGAGGAAAAAAAGATTTGATTGGCTGCTGATAAATGTTGATTTTTGTGCATCAGTGAACCAGCTGAGAAAGTTCAAAGCTGTTCCAACTTGTGGGGGAGTATAGCTGTAGCGTGCTGGGTTTACTGTAGGCTGTCATTCAAAGCAAATCAAAGACCAGGGCTTAACAAATGGGTCATTAGGAAGCAGTATATTTATTATCATTTTCCTTTATTCATTTAGGTAAACATCTCATTAAGATTAAAACCTCTTTCATGAGAGACCTGGCCAACAGGGCAGCAGAAGTTACAATAAATACATACACATAACACTATATCAAGCAAAGAAACAAGTACTATAGCTTAAAATTTTAACCACAAATTGAATCTGACAGTGTGTTAAATAACATTTTTTTCAAATAAATATTTGTTACTTTAGTTTTCTTGACAGCTAAACATATTAATTTTCCAATAACAGATTTCATTGCCATATTGAAGTGCTACTTACAGTATATTTGATTTTTAGATGTTCAACAATAATTTGCTGATAGTATGAAGCGTTGACTCTGTCTCCCAGTTACTTGGCAGAAAATTCTGTCTTTCTGTAGGCTGGTTTGCAGCATTGTGTATGTTTTCTACAGGTGTTATCTTTTATTTTGGTTGTAAATTATGCAGACGTTGTTTGTATGGGTAAAATAGTTATAATGTACAAGCCACTTATGTCTAAAAGTATAGTTGGAAGAGAAACCTCAGTAAAACGAACTAAGTAAATGTGTGGTTATTAGTTTACTCTGGCCCACCTTTTATTCATAAAGTGAGTGATGTTTTAGCAGAAGTCTATCAGCCACTAGAGGGGAGAAGATCGAGTGGCAGTCCTTGCATGTTAGCAGTCAGTAGCCAGATTACACACCTAGCGCATGTAGACAGGAGTTGTAATTCTTTACTCCATTGTTCACCTTCCTCTCAGCTCTGGTTGAGTCTCCTCCATAAATTAAACTGGATTTGTGGCTGTTTAATGTTTGTGTCTTTGTTTTTTGCCTGTCTGCCATTTGGTGAAATTGTTTGGGCTGGCCAGAGCAGCAAGACCAAACCGGGTAGTAAATGTGCCGTAAAACCAAAACTAAAGCTGAAAGAGGCTAAAAAGCTCCGTACCATGCTGCATAATTGTGAGTTCTCTGTGAGTGTCAGTTTTTAACATAGTCATGTCAAGTTTTCGTTGAAAGAAATTGATGAAAATGAATTATGAGGCAAAACATGACATGCAGTTGCTTAACTACTTTAACTAGATGACATGCAACTTATTAGGACTAATAAAGTTAGGGAAATTGCTTCAATATTGATTAACTTTACAATCGCAATCGCAGCTCGGGTCAAACAGATTAACACTAAAAGTCTTTGTATCTGAGATCTGAACACATCTCCAAATGGGCAAGAATTTTCCTCAACCAATGCCTTTAATTGTGACAATCTTCTAGGACAAATTGTCGGTTTTTACCTGAACCCTTCTTCCAATATTACTCATCGTGTCTTCATTTCAGTCCCACCCCCTCCCTTTTCTTTTTTTTAAATCTTCCGTCCATCTCTTGCTGTTTTTGACCGTCATTTTCTCCATGAACCTATCGTGTCTTAAGTGTTGTTTTTAAATTCACTTTGAAAGTTTACACTGTTTGCGGTCATGTTGTGCCTGTTATAATAACTCTTCTGTCTGATCCTCTGTAAAGTTTGTGAGCTACTGAATATTTTAATGCATTATTGATTATAGATTATAAATCAGAGGCAAAAGAGAACAGAAGTCAGATGTTTTGGGTTTTTTTGTGTATGTCAGATTTATCAAAACAACAAATCAATCTAAGTACCTCTAAGAGCTTTTATTTTTGGATCTCCTGTGTGTGAATTCTCTCTGATGCCTGCAGTTTGTACTCGTTCGTTCAGTTTTCAATGTGTGTATCGATGCCTGTGTGTTTGTTGCACTGTCAGCATGTTTGACAGTATGAGAACGGATTGACCTGTTCAGTGTTTCTGATGCAGGAGCTGCAAAACATTTGTTGGTTTTATCCAGTTTTTTTTTGTTTTGTTTTGTTTTGTTTTTTTGGCTTTGTTTGCTTTTGTTTTGCTTCTTTTCTTTTTTTTTCCCGACATGTCAGCTGCGACTTGATACAGATGGCCACTGCGTCTTATAGTCAGCTAAAATGCATTATAAAGGTATCTGATACCAACCACGGTGTGGTGTTTCTGTCTGGAGGAGGAAGTTGCAAATACATTTATCATTGCACATTTATGTTAATATTTTAGTTTCCTTGATAAATTGCTCACGAATTAAACTTACATATATGCATTTTTATCTTGTGGAAGCAGACGTGATTGGCCTATTATATACACTTCTCTGAATTTTGCCTGTGGGAATGTGACTGTCTTGACTGTACTTATTCTACTAAGTTTACATTTTCTGCCTTTTGTTTTTTTTAAACAAATCTCTTTCCCCATGAAAAAAAAACCTTTCAGAAGTGCTCCAAAGCTTGATAAATTATAACAGTGTGTGATGCAGCATAATCCAGCTAAAGTTTAAAATGTTCCTCCAAGTTGATGTTTGAAAATATATTTCATGTATCAATCTTTTCATGTAGTTTGTATGACTTTGATGGATATATACTCTTTCGGAAATCATTAACCTGAATTCAAAAACTCCACTAGGTTCACAAGAAACTGTTCTCACCACACTCGGCAGAGCAGTGTCACCACAGGCCAGGTACAGAAAAGCTGTCAGCATCATTAAGGTGGCACATTTCATTCACTCCCTGGGTTAGGTTACATACCCAAAGTGTGTGGGGCTAAAATGAGCAGGGGTCTGCTGGACGAGGATTTTCAGCAAAGTTTCAGCAAAGCATTGTTTACTTGCTGCTTATTCATCAGAAATTGTTCAGTAAATGACTTTTTCCCCCAACATAGTTTTCAGAGATAGTTGCAGACAGTCAAGTTAAGATAGCAAACGTGAAATAATGGAAAGTCTTGCTGTTCCTGATTGCTTGGCTGTTTCGTGTGCTGTGTCACATATTGTTATATCTAAAGACCATAATGCGCCCAGTGATCTTTAACCTTGTCTGTTGTGCATTGTCTTTTTTGGCAAATTGCCTACATGAGTGAAGAAAAGCATACAAAAAGAACAATTACACAATTTCCTGTATTGTGTTCTCATAAACAGACAATATATTTGTCACAAAGTTAGTTTTAAATGCAACCCCTATGTGACTGTGGCGCAAAGTAGGTCCTGTTCTGAGTCAGTAGTAATCACAAAAAGCAAAAAATATAATGTGATAACTCTTTGACTTAGGAAAATAGTTGTGTTATTCTTATGCAATACTCAATGCTGCTTCCATTTCAGGAAAACCTTGTTCCTCACAACAACAAACAAAACAAAACCCAAAGTCAGTCCAGTCATTGAATCTTCTGGACAGGAATGCCCTGCCGTGGTGTTGACTATCAGACCAAAATCAAGATTTTATGGTGAAATAACCAAACCTGCCTGAACATTTGACCAAAACTTTGAGAATTTTTTTTTTGTGAATCATTTTCTTTTGTCATGATTTTACTTGTGTTGCCTTTGACACGATGCTAGTTTTGTTTGTAACAGTTATAAAATGTAAAAAGGAACAAACAAACAAAAAAGCAAAAAGGTTTTGAGAGTGTAATAAGCCGGAACTGAACGTGTATGTATTGATGAGTATCTTTGTCAGTTGTTTGCATTTTATCTAGCCGAAGCGTTTGTTATAGATTGACTTTGCAACTTGAGAGCTGATTAAAAATGAACTTAGTACTATAACTTTCTGATGTTTTTGTCTTTGATTAGTAGTCATGCTAGGTTAATTGATACAAATAGGAGTTTGTTAATGCTTTGTGAATCACGTCCTCATAGATATCACTGAGCTTCTTTCAGGGGGAGAAGCTGGAAGTCCCCAGTTTGGTGAACTTGTTTATATTTCCTTGAAGTAAAGACTACTTTTTTCTTTCTTTCGTCACTTATAAGCATAGAAATGTCTAGCTTCATAATGGTAAATCATGCAATGGCAGAACCTACCTTTCATGGGTTTTTTTTTGTTTTTTCAACATTACATTAGCTCTTGTAATTCAGTGCTAATAAATGTGTAATTAATATTTAACTGTTTAAAAACATTGGCCACTTTACTTATTACCTACACAAACTAGAAAATGTGACTAAGCACATTTGAAGTCAGCTACATGAAAATAAAATGTTGGTTAGTAGCAGGCTAATAGGTTTTTGTTTTTTTCTATGTATTTTATATTTGAAAAGCATGTTGACAAAAGTATAGTTTTTTGTATTTCATTGACTAATGCAGAACAACGTTACATCAAATTTAATCCTGAGCTCTGTTATTGTGCAGTTGGTTATATTTTTAGTAACTTCCTCCCAGAAAAGGCCATAAAGTCATTTACTTCTCAAAAACAGCGCAAAAAAAATAACAACTCAAATTCACAGTGTAGAAGAATTTATTTTATCTTATAGTAAGAAACTTCTCACCAAAAGAGAAAATGTGGAAAAATAAATACCCAAGAATAGTGGAACCATGTGAAGTATAGTTACAAAAATAAGTCAGCATATTTAGTTTCTTTTTACATTTCTGTAGATACCCTCTTTTTCTTTTGCTACGAGGGGAAAAAAATGCAGTAGTGTAGTTATTATAGCTGAGATACAGCAACCTAGACAAAACTTGTGATTTAAACTCCTCTTTCCAAACAAGCTAAAAACATTAAAAAATGTAAACATAGCAGGGAATTAAAACTGTGTGAATATTAGCTTTTAATATATTTCTAACAGACATCCTTCAAACTACTTTTTGCATATTACCGATATCTGAGAATGACTGTCAAATATGCTTAATATTCCACTCTTGATTTTAATTCAACAATCTAGTTTGTTTTTGTCTGAATGTTTGGTTTTCTTAAAAAACAAAACAACTATCCTCCAAATAAAATTATGCAGAATATTAAACTAAAATCAGAATACATACATGAATGAAGATTGCATTCACAAAAGAAAAAAAATGCATTACTATAAAATTACAAAGGTAAGTTACGAGATCAGAATGTTGTAATTTTTCAGCTAGTGTGCAAAAGAAACATCGGGTTAAAGTTCTGATTTCCTGTCTCATAACAGAATCTTGACTTTTTATATAAATTAGAAAGTAGTTGAGGTAATCCTAGGAAATAAAGGATTTTCTTTTGTGAATCCAACTCATTTCTGCATACGTAATCTTTGTTCCCTCCTCAATACGACACATTTTTACATGTTTAAAAATGACCAGAGTAAACGCCTCATTCGTTTTGTCCTCTTTTTGAAATAAATCTTAGCCTTGAAGCTTATCTCATGTACAGGTACAATAGGTCATATCTATACAGCAGCAAACCCCCCAAAATACCCAAAACTCAACTCTGAAGTCCTCCTGTATTTTTTTTTTTTCCCTATAAAATAAAAACTTTTCCCCACTAAGAAATTATTTAAAAAAAAAAAAAAAAAAGAAAATCTCAAACATAATACACACACACACACACACACACACACACACACACACACACACACACACACACACACACACACACACTTCATATAAATAATTGCTTAATGGGCTTTGATTTGAATTACACAGTTACTTAAAGATCCCTCACATGTACCAGATTTATCTTGCTATTTCTTCTAATATGTCAAAATCCAAATACTGCATGTATGAATGTAGAAAAAACCCTCTTTAGGAAAGAACTGCCATTAAAGAGCCATCAAATAATACAAAAGCTGAGAGATTGGAGAGCTCTGATTCTTTGAATCATTATTTGCGTTCTGAGATCTGAACTGAAAAAGTCCTCTTTCCCATCATCACCAGAAGTCTTTAGAACATTTGTGCACCTGGATAATTCAGAACATTTACTGGTTTAAAGCCCATTCTAAAAGACTTGAGTAGTTGGGTGGAACAAATGGATTCAAAACTACACCTTAATCAAATCCCTATTATGTCAGTACTCTAAACAATAATATTTCCTCAAATGGCCATTTGGGACTGGCTTTCCCTCAGAAATGAGTTTAAAACTTTTTTTTGCATAACTTGCAACTTGCATAACTTATTAAAATTTAAAGCAAGTTTGTTTAAGGGTGTGACTGCTCTGAATGATAGGTGGGTGGTGTCACAGCAGTTACATCTTTTGCAGTATAAGTGTCAACATGTCTCTGCAGCAAACTCCTGTAGGTTTATTTTCTTTGGCAAACGAGCAGATTGTGGCTTTAAGGAGAACAGGGAGGCAGAAAGTCCACCAGGTGATTCTGTCGTTCACTTTACACGGTTGAATTTCTTCCTGATCAACAGAAGAGGGCGATCAACTCCACAAGCTTTATAGGAGACTCTTGAGGAATGGTTTTCACTGGGCCACTCCCAGGTAAGACAAACAAGAGTTACTACCCTTTGAATTAACATTTAAAATGTGGGCAGAGAATCACACTTTAGTACACACGGAGAGCATGTAAAGGGAAAAAAATGCATTTCAGCTTTTAGCACAACAGCACTAACACAGTAAAGTACAGGACTTGTGGTGCATTTACATGCAGGATTGTTTTGTCCTTTCAGATTTTCAGAAATGTAATTTTCCTGATGGTATTAAAAAGTGACTATCCTGTAGACATTTCCTGTTTAAAAACAAACAAACAATAAAACCTGGAAGGAAAAAGAAATCTTTTCATTTGGTTATACACTGTTCCCGCTGAGGGAATTTAGAGTGAGGGGGTTTTTAGACTTTGGTGACATTTGTACTATGTTCCAGTGTCAGATCATCGTCATCGTCACTCAGGTCCAACCTCAGGTTATCCAGAGTCTGACGGATTGTCATGGTCTCCTTACGCCTGAGGGATACAGATGAAGCTTTATTAGTTTGCCATCAAAATTATGAGAGGGTACATAAACATATGTAAGGAGGTTAAAAAAACGAAATCTGCAAGGTGAGAAATCATGAAAGAAAATACAAGTGTCAAGTAGCTGTTATGCATTATGAGCTATCAACAGTCCATCTGCATGCATGCAGTACAGTTCATACTTGGTCTGCAGGTGTTGGTCAAGCAGCTGCTTCTGTAGGCGGCTGGTTGTCTCCCTCTCCTCAGCCAGCTCTCTCTGGGTGTGCCGGTACTGTGCCTCCTTCCTGCTTGCCTCCTCCTCGGCCTCATTCAGCTGGCGCTTCAGAGAGCGGATCCTCTGGGTCATCTGGAGAACAGATCACAGATTATCAGATCATCTGGTTAGTGTACACGACATAAAAACATTTGCCACTTTTGCACAGTTTGTTAATCCATTATGTGGGTCAATCAGTCAACAATTCACCATACAAATACGTCCCATTAGAAAAGGAAAAAGAGTGCGGGGGAAGTTTGTTTCTATGATTATCTTAAAAAAAAAAAATGTTCATAAAAGGAAATCAAATATACATCCAAATAGTGGGTGGATCCCAGAGAGCAAAAACTAGTTGAAGTTAACTTAAAATACAATATAAGGTTAGTAAAAATAAAGTAGTAGAAGGATGGAAATTACTGCTGATGATGATGATAATAATAATAATAATAATAATAATAATAATCGGTGATTTAAGAATTAGTAGTATTGAAGCTTTGGATATTTCAGCTAACGCACACTTTCCACTTGGGGGTGTCTGAGACAGAAATGCTGTTTTATAGGTTTGTACAAATGTGTGGCTGTATTACCAGGTCTTTCTGTTCAGTAGCTATCCGGTGCTCCTCCTCCATCTGATCACTCAGCTCGTTGATCTTCCTCTCCAGCTTACTGTTGGTGTTTGTCAGAGTTGCTTTGTTCCTGCGCAGAAACACACACTTGTAGTGTAACAGCAAAAAGCCATTTAACACGTGCAGGTACTCCTGCAAAGTCTGCAGGCTGTCCTCGGTCACAGAGAAGATCTTTAACTGACCTCTCCTCAACCCTCAGTGAGTTCTCCAGTTCCTTGACTCTGATCTCCGTCTTAGAGATGACATCCTCCTGTACTCTGTTGCTCCGCAGTTCCTCCACCTCCAGACGAAGCTGACGCAGCTACACAAACACACTTTATTAGTACTCAAAACACAGAAAAAAGTCTCCTTTTATTTACATTATTTTGTGTATAAAAATGTCTAAATGCAAGGAAACCATGGCAGCTATAAGTGTTTCTTTTAGAAATGACACTAATAAGATCTGATTCGTCTTTTTGTCCACAAAGTGATGGCAAGTTTTTGTTTTATCTATGAAATGTTCTGCTTAATTTTCACAAAGTGGCAAATGAGAATGGTGCACAGAAAAAGTAAATATATTCTATTGAAATGCATATAATATAATATTGGCTTCTGAATTTAAGGCCCAAACACTTATCACATGCATAAAAAGACTAGAAATAAGCCCACACAGATTACCTGTCTTTCCATTGACACTTTCTCAACTTCCAGCTGCTCGTTCAAATCTTTCTCCTGAATCAGCTTCAGCTGCAGCTGCTCGGTCTGGAGGTCAAAACACAAAAAGAGTGTCAGTAACCAATCAAATCAGTTCTATACGAATAGTTTTCAGTTGATACGCTTCCTGTTCCCAGCGCATCTACCTGATCGATGGCTCTCTTTTGCTTGGCGGCCCATCTCTGCTCGCTGTCATGCAGCTCCTCCAGATCGCTCTCTAGGTCGATTAGCTTCTCCTGAAAGTTTAAAAATAAGTAAACTTCTGATCTGAATCCCTCTCAAACAGCCTGTGAGGTCACTCTTTAAAATGTCTGACACTCGGGTTATTTTTGAAAACGGAACAGATTAAGCATCTTCAGAAATGGTGACGTGACGTATATACAGGATTATGGAATCACTGTAGCATGCTGATTGCTAAACGGGATTTGCATAATTAATTCCCCATTAACCCCAAACTCTGATGGTTTGCATGAATGATTAACTCAAGTGGACATCTCTGTTTGACTCATTAGGTCATGCACACAAAGACACTTTGGATGTCACATGATCCAAATATGGTGAAATGTTCAGGAATTTGGTGATAGCAAAAACACAAGAAAGGACTAAAACCAACAATGGATGTAAACTTAACATGTGTGTGTAAAAGCCTGACATGCTGTATATAAAACACGCATATGGTAGTTTATCTGGAATCAGTTAGACAAACCAAATGTGTATTAATCTGCTGCTTTTCTTCATGTTGATTATTAACTACAATCACTACGATTAGCAGCTGTTTTTATTGAAGCTTTAAATGTGGGCACCACATGCAAAGTAAGGGTATTAGGGGAAAAATATCAAATTTCCCCTCACATTTCTTCCTCTTTCAGTGTTGAAAATAAAAATTTTTATGTGAACCAGTTTGACAGCTTGAAGAAAAGTGTGCTGCTGTTGAGCAGGTAATTAGCTTTCTACCCTTGAAATGATGAATGTTTATTGACTCATTCAGCAAATTAAGGTGAAGGGCAAGACATGATGATTAGATAAAGAGTCAATGAGGCTAATGTGGGCTGTCATCTGGCCCACACCGATAGCTGTCTATGACAGCGCCAATCTAAAAACAGCAACAGCAGGGGGTGACATTCTCTGAATATGAGTTGGGATTTTTTTTTCCAAATCTGAAATTAGACAGAAACCTTCAGCTAAATGAGTTTCTGAAAACTAGAGTTGTGTAGGCCACATTTCTCTTGCAAGGATCCACAACATCCCGCCAAAGAGCATGGCACAGGCGAACGTTAATAAGGAGGCACAGTAGCAATGGCTAAAAGCTGTCGCCCCAAATTCAAGTCAATTTCCCTCCAATGACCAAATGTTTTGGACATGGATGGTAAATCAAAGCTGAAATCAAGATTATTCCTTTATGATGCTGAAGGCTGAATTTTTCAAACTTAAATTTGTGAGCATGACAATCCATGGCAGCTAGGTGGTCTCTATGGTTTTGCAGAGGTTGTGAATATCATCTTATACAAAAACCTAGAAATGTTTCTGTCTGACTGTTTCTTTGATCACATTCAATAAAGTATCTGGTGTAAAGATGCAGTGTAACCCTCTTGCCTCGCCTCAGACTATTTACTGTACCTGAGCCAGTTTGAGCTGTTTGGCCAGGTCGTCTCTGGTTTGGTTCGTGCTGTGCAGCTCCATGGTGAGGTCGTCCACAGTCCTTTCTGCCTGCTTACATTGCAGCTGAAGCCTCTCTCTCAGCTGAATCTCCTCCTCCAGCGAACGCTCTCTATCGAACAGCTTACCAGAGACCTACACGCACATACAGAAAACACACAGGTCGTGAGGCTGTGGGTACTCCAAAGGTTTCCACAGCTGTTATTCTCTATTAGGCCACTATGTCTCAAAGTACAGCTGAAGCTCAAACGCTACAACATACCTCTCCCTGCAGTTTGGTCACGAGGGTCTGCAGTTTCTGCACTTCCTGTTCCTTCTCCAGCAGGGACTCCTCCAGCTCGTCCAACCTCATCTGGGCATCCTCACGCAGCTTTTGCTGCAGGTTCATCTCTGCGTTAGCCTGAGTGGATGCTGCCATGGCCTCACCCAGCTGGAAATGGATATAAACTTATTACAGTTTAATACAGTTTGTATTTGTAGTAATAGAAAAAAAAACACATTCTCGCTACAAACATTTCTTAAAGATCTAATTGGTTAACACATTTAAATGTTTTCGCTTTAATTTAAGAGTCCTTTTCCACATGGAGGCAGAAGAAAGATTTTACTGCTCTCATAGTGCTGGAGAAATGAAGAATAATATGCTTTGTACTGCTTTTTTAATTTGATTGAAAAATCTGATGGCAATTTCAACTCCATTTAAAAAGGAAAAGAAAATTAAAAGCCTTTTCTGCACATACTTTATGTTACTGTAAATGATGCTGCACCAGGGGGTGCAGTTTATGCTTTGGAATCACTGCTTTGGGTTGTCAGGTTTTTCAGTGATGACAATTTATGTGGTTCTTTTCAGAGAATTTCTAAATAAATCTAATTCTGAGGTGATGGCTGCTCATCGCCTCAGTGTCTACTATGTCCGTACCTCTGTCTCCAGCCTGAGGATGGTGTTGCTGAGGTCAGACAGCTTCTTGTCTTTGCTTTCTTTGTCACTCTCCACGTCTTCCAGCTGCCTCTCTGCCAGCCACAACTTCTCAGCCAGAGTCTGAGCATGTTGCGTCTGCTTGTCCAGATTTTCCTGAAAACAAAAAACATGCATAAAGTTCAGCTTCTTTGTAAAAGAGAAAATGTGTCTCTTACTGGTCTGAATGTGCAGTAATATAGATGATCTAGTCCCTCACTGACAAATAAAACCAAGCTGGATACTGGCTAAACTGGATTATCAGTGAATGTCATTAAGGATTCTTGGCATTCTGTGTGCTGTGTTATACTAAAGAGTAACACAGGGGTGTACCCCGAGTCCCCCTTCCCTGCTCTGTGACCATAGTTAGAGAAAGTTAAAAAAAAATTGGTTAAAAAAATACAAAGAAATTGTAAATGACATCTTTGGATATCTGGATGAGTGGGAATCACTTTAAAGATATGGTACACCCCATAATCCAGTTTCTTTTTATCTATCTAGATTATTTTGGTGCGAGTTCCTCCTCAGGTTTTAATGTGATCTTTTTAAAAAAAAATTATTTTAGCTGCTTCCGTCTAACTTTGCATACCTCAGCATCCTGGATCCGATTTTTGAGCGACTGCTCAAGGAAGTTGAAGGCATACTCCTGAGTGTTGGCCTCCACCATCACCTCTCTGGCTTGCTTCACCTCAATCTGCGTAGCACAACACAAGTGTCACCCATCCAAACATTTATACTACTACAAATCACTTCTATGCATCCTTTTATCTTTAAAAAAAAAAAAAAAAAGTCACACCTCCATCTCTCTGAACCGCTCCCCCACGGACTGATTCTCTCTCTCCATTTCTATCATCTGCTCCCTCAGCCGCTTCAGCTCATTGTTCAGCTGTGTGTTTGTTCTCAGCAGGTCCTCGTTGTTCACCAGCAGGCCGCGCATCTCAAACCTTCACAGACAGTTTAGACAAGAACAAATTGAAATAGACTTAATATACTTAAAAAAAAAAAAAGAAAAGAAAGAAATAACATGAGGCTAAAAGCTTAATTTTAAAGTCACAAGTACACGGCCCCCGGTTAGCTAACAGTGTGCTGACTTCGAGTACAACTACAGAAAAACCACACATGCCCGACCTGATCTGGTTCCTCTCCTTCTCCATCTCCACACTCTCTGCCTCCAGGAACTGGTTGCGCTGGAAGAGACAACACACCACATCAAAAATCTAGTTTTCTACAAACCGCCAGGAGCTAAATGTTCCTCACACAGTGGATTGTTTTGTGTCCTGTTTGGTGGTCTCCGATTCATTAATCTGATAAATCTGGTGAATCTGGTCCAAATCAGACTCATGCTGAACAGTAGTCAACAGATTTGTGACATCATGAAGAGAGGATTCATGGACTCCCACCTACTCCTCAAACCTTCTGTTTAAGAGGGGCAGCCAATCAGGAAAAAAGCCACTTAAGGGGGAAAGGAAGGGAGGGAAAGTGGCTTGCTTCAAACAGTGGATAAAGGGCTGCGCAAAGGGCCCATAACAGGATAAATAAAAGTTAAATGAGCCTAACTGGCACTCTTTGAGAGTTTTTTGGTCAGGTACCCATGCTATAAGTCTGCATTTCTCAGACATTTGTTTAATGTTAATTTGTTTTAATTCGAATCTATACTCCTTTTTTTTTTTTCCCAGGCGACTGAATCCACAAGAAGTGAAACGGGGCTTACTCTCTGTATGGTGTCCAGCTGTTTGGTCAGTTCTGCTATGTAGTCTTTTTTATTGGGTGCTCCCAGAGTGGAAGAGCGCATGCTGTAGTGTGTGGGCACCACCTGTAGCAAGAAAAATGTACAGAAACCCATTACAAAGTGTGGAAGTCAGAGTATGTGCTACACGTGTGTGTGTCAGTAAACATGTACCATGTTGTTGACCTCCGTCCTCCTCCTCAGAGTGTCGTAGGTGGAGAAACGGGGGCGGGGGGAAATGAGGGTCGGCGTCTGTATGCCCACCGGACTCGTGCTGCGACTGTTATAGGTGTACAGGTTCATCTCAGAGGTGGCAGGAGATAGTTTACCCTGAACATGGAGAAAAGAGGGGAGGTGAACAGAGGAGGGTCAGTAGCCTGCTGTGACTCCACATCCTGGTCAAAACATTAATTATGCAGAAACCAATGCAAACTATTTCCTGCAACAGTTTAAAAGAAACATTTGGTTTATTGGCACTCTTTAAAAGCTTTTTGCCAAGTACACATGCTGTGAATCTGCTGTATTTTAGGAAAGAAATGTAACTTTAGTACATTTCAAGACACTGTATAAATGAAGTGGTTTCAAAATTAAAGAGGGGTCAACTTACAAACCTTTTCAGACATTCGATAAGGGGGGTTGTACTCCAAAGAGGTGGCTTGGGAGTATGGACTGTTAAACACTCTGGGGGGGCTGTCAACGACACCCATCTGTAAAAAAAAAAAAAAAAAAAAAGTCAAAAATGTAGAGACTTAAAGAAGACAAATAAAGCTCAAGGATCTCAGAGCAAAATGTGAATTCAGAAGTGCAGATACAGCCACGATTGCCTTCCTCACATCAACATAAAATGAACAAAGGTGGGCGTGTGCTGTAAAGCAGCTGCGTTTATTAGACGTGTGCAGCAATCCTGTTAAAATAACAAACGTGAAGACTGAAACAAGTTTTCTATACTGGTATTCACATTCATACCAGTAACAGATGCTACAAAAACATCCATTAATGCCACAGTACCTACAGTACTTTAACAGGATGGTAATATTCCAGGCTGTAAAATTACAAATCATTGTGTCCTTAATTATTATGCATACGATAAACAATGGTATCATTTCACATCAAAAAGAGAGGGTTAGCTTTGCATTGAGCCTCTCTTTTTGATATTTTTGCTTTTCGAATCAGACAAACGAGGTGATTAGATTTGATTTGGTGCAGAGAGGACATGCAAGGCTGCCTTCATTGAATTCTGTGATAAACAGAACAGCCGGTATTAGACCTGTTTTTTGAGATTCATCCAGGACTGGGCACGTGTCAATGGCTGCAAAGGAAAAGATTTATTTTATTAATGCTACATAAAGGATCAAATATTAAAAATGGCAATACTGTGTGAACCTCACTCGCTTAAATGTGCACTTATTTAAATTTAAAGCAATTCAGTTTGAAACATTCAATGAGGAATCTTGACATGATCGGAATCTACTAACGGATTATAAAACTAGTTTTCTGTAAGATATTTGGATATAAATAATATGTAATAATGTAAATGTTACCTTTTTGAATTACTTTGGCTCTAAATGACTCAAACACCAAACTTTAAATGTTTTCTAGAAGTGCCTGTTTTCATTTTTCTCAGTGAAATGATCATGTCTGCTGTGAACTGGAATTAAGAATCTAAAAGCTGAGCTCTTCCAGGAGAGGGCACTGTTTAATAACTGATGCTTTTACTCTGGAAGTAAGGCGCCATCTAATTTTTCTAAAAGCGATCTTGAATCATACGCATATATACAGACAGAACACATGGTCTGAATCACCCACCCTGTCAGCCATAGTGTCCCAATCTCGTGAGGCCAAACACTCCAGGGACCCTTTGTAATGGTTCGCCCCAATCCGGGTGGTCTCCCATCGGGACATCCTGGGGCCATTCTCCCCGATTGATCCTCCGCCGCTTCCTTGACCATCTGCATCTCTGCCACTGAACCCGTTGGTCTTCAGATCGTTGTTGAGGTACAGCTGATATTTCGGGTTCTGGCTGATTATCGTTGCTTTGGGCGTGGAGGGTTCCTCCTCTGATGGGCTGTCCAGCTGCTTGTGTGAATCCAGTTCTGACTCCTGGAGGGACAGAAGGTGAAAAATGAGGAATGAAAAACCTAGATGAATCTGTCGGAGGGGGCGAAATCAGTCAGCATATAAACACGAATGCACCCAGTTAGAAAACATAAAGAACTGACGGATGAAGGATGAATTAACAGAGCATGTGATGGTGTTGTCACCAATTGACAGCAGAGAGAAAATAAATATATGGCATGGGAAGGTAAAATGACAGAGGAGATGGCAAAATGTATCATTCTGAAAGACACTATAGCAAACTGATTTGACTTCTGGGAAAAAATGTGCATAAATAGAAACAAACTTGGCTCACTGTATTAATTTTATGCAATTAACACCAAGATACTATCTTTTCTGCTATTTCATCCCAGTTCTAACTGACATTTCTTTAAAGGGAGACTTGTGGTTTTCTGAGCACTAGAGGGCAAAAAGAACACAGTGCTGATATATTATTATAATGTTCCCAAACAGCTTTAGGTTTTGAATCCTTTTTTTTTAAACTCTGCTTTGCCTCCACCAACTAAAGAAAGACTTCACTATGCTCAGCAGCTCATTGTGTGTTCCCTCTGTCTGCTGTTTGGTATCAAAGATGGAGTTTACTGTACTTAACAACATACAGCCTGAAACACAATTCTATCAAATAAATTGTTAATTACTACGTTATTATATGTTGAAATTACTTTAAAGAACATACTTGTTCTTTGATTTCTATGGTTGGCGTTGGCTTAAACACTTGCCCAGGGGTTCATTTAGATTTACTGCTATTTACCTGAAAGCCTTCCCATTTCCAAATACACATGATCAAAAGCACCTAGCTAAAAGGTAAATTTGGGCAAAAGTGAAAATATGAATTCAAGAGAAGTGCAAGCAAACTGAATGTAAACATTTAATGGGTTTTAATAGGTTTTCATGCACAAAAAAGGAAGACAATTGAAGACAAAGTTTGTTAGATCCGTCAGTGAGTTTTAGGCCATTTTGATTAGTATGCTTAAAACGTTGCTGTTTTCATGCGTTCGAGTTCGTCATGCAGTTTGAGGATGCAGATTTTTTCATGCAAGAAATGCGTTTAAGTAAACCTGCAATGCCATGCAGTCATGCCATCTTCACGCAGTGTAGCTGCAGAGCTTTTTGTTCATGCAAGGACATCAAAACTGCCGGTCAGGAGTATATTTTTTGTTTCGGTCTCTTACCGATCCCATTCCAGAGTCAGCCACTGAGTCTCTACCAGTGTTTGTTTGGCTTCTGGACTCAGCACCGTCCCCTGGTGGAAAATTGATTCTTGATGTTATCTGAGTAGTTCTGGAACCTTTCTGAACTGGTCCAACTCCATTCTGAATGGTTTCCTTGAAGGGTGGAGTCACATTGATGCTGGGAATAGAACTTCCATCTTGACTGGCACTGATCGGTGTGGATGGACTTGACTTTGAAGATTCCAGAGCCTCCATCGAAGCCGACTTTTGGACTCGTTCAGCTCCCATAATAGGGCTCTGTGGAGAACCGGAAGGTGAGACCTGGTGATCCGGACCTGAGAACCTAGTAATCAGGTCTTTGATGCTGCCAGCTCGTTGCACTGAATTGCGAGTCAGGCCTACTGGTCTCTTATAACTGGCTCTCTTGGATTGCTGTGACTCTTCTTTGGTGGTAGTCTGCTGAGGACTAAGTGGTGATTGTACGGAAGACGACTCGGGTGTGTGCTGAAAGAGGTGAACACAATAACAGATCCCTAAAAAAACTGTTATAGAAGTGTCTGAACACCCAGTTGATGGTGGCTTAAATGACTGGCAATATAAATTTAACACAGGTTAGACCATGTAAACCATCACTAGTTCAAGCGAGGGGTGTGGCTCTGACTGAGAACAAGTGGGCACTTGTTGCTTGACATGTAGGGCAATAAAGATAAATATAACCTGCTTGGATGATGTTTACTCGATTTATGGGTCCACATTTTACAAAATGAAAATTATGTTGTGTTAAATGGGGCTTGAAGCTACTGACTGTAACTATGAACTCAGTAGGAAAGTGTTTATCAAGGTCATATGTCAGGGGAACAGTAGACTCATTTTGTCATAGACTTGTATATAATCAGATTTATTCCCTTTTGCCCCCTGCCAGTCACTGGAAAGAATGCAGGTTTAAAGCATCATTTTTGAGACTTTAATGCTATGTTCATATAAGCAGCTGTAACAAAGTGTTACTTAGTCTAGAAAGTGGTTACAAGAAGTAGGAGAAAAACCCTCCAAAGAATGGTTAGCATCAAATGCATACCATCACTTTAAGTTTATTTTTAAAGCATTATTTTAATAATGTGTTTTTCTCTCTCTGGCCCATGTCTTTACAGTGCATCGATGTTGTTGACTGATGAAATGCATACATAATGACATGAATCCCAGCGTGTGTGAACGTATGTTTGTGTGTCAGTGTGTGTGTGCGTGTGTGGGAAAGTGTGTTCCTATCCTGACATAAATCCCTCTTGAGAAACTGCAACATCTGCTCGTTCATCTGAACAACAACAACAAAAAAAGCCCTACCCTACACCCCCACCTCATATCACAACATCTGACTTTCTCACACAGAAATGTAACGGTAGGTAGGTAAATAAACAAAGGGACAGCAACAGGGACTTAAATTCAAAAATCTGCTCAGCTCTTGCTTTAAAAAAAAAAAAGAGAGAAGAACAGAAAATGTCAGGATTTTTCCTTTTATGCCAAAAAGCCACTTGAATAAATCCAACTTTAATTAACAATCATAACAAGAAGGATGGTGCCACTTAGAGAAATGAAGTGGCAAGCATCCAGGGGTTTAACTTTCAAGGTTCAAGGGTCCAAAGCACCGAGTGGCCTTAATCCAGGGACTCGCCTGCCCGCCTCCCCCGAGGACTGTGAGCTGAAGCTGCGGTGGGAGAGAAGCCCTGGCCTGAGAAGGAGGGAGGCTGGATGGGTGGGTGTCTGTCTAGGGTTTAGGATCACTGCTAATCACTGTGGTATTAAAATGTTTACAGGCCGTGGAGGGATTAGCTCTGAGCTGATGATTTTTAATGTTATTATTTTTGCCCTGTGAGGTGAACGTGCTCAGTGTGGACTTGCGGTGTGAGAAGACAGTGAATGCAGTGAATGTGAGAACGTGTATGCATTGCTGTGCTTGTGTCTTTATGTCCTGTATATAACATTACTATGGTGATGGCAATAATCCAGAGCACAACTTTTTATGAGCCCAATTGAGGGCATCACAGGACACATCTGTTCAATAAATACATTTGAATCTTTTAGATATACTCATAATTTACTTCCATGCTCCATATTAATTTTAAATGTTTAAAACTGTTGGGGTCATTTTGAATATAATTTCAGCATAAAATATAAAACACAGCAGAAGAAATCCCAAACGTGCGTAAACTGCAACTTAAAGTAGACCTTGTAATGCAAGTTCCAGTTTCACAGCTTTGGTTCACAGTTCATAATATTCTTTATCTCATACTGAGCTTTGATCAAGACCCTCAGTTCATCTGCTGTCTGAAACAAGCCGTTTTATTTGCAGTAGAAAAAAGGCTATTATATTTATTGCACATTGTGCGGAATACGTCTGTATATTTTTGGCAGATACTGAACAAATTTTAGGCATCAAAGGTTGTTTCCCAGGGGCATCAACCCATACGAGTGCTTAATGAGCTGGTCCCTCACAAAGGCACAATGCACTGCTTTTACTTTAGATTACCCAACCAAATCTATTTGGTTCATTTCAATATGGAAAACCATGAAGCTGCACACACATCCAGCTGTCCCTGGCACACTCTTTACCAGTGGACGGGTTTTCAGTCGGTTGTAACAGTGGGAAAAAAAATAAATTATTGCAGCTGAACCTGAGGTTTATTTGGGTCATAAATTTTTGTGATAAGCTGGCACCTACATGTAAAACCTACAGTATGTAAAATCAACACGGGAGCTGGAAGCTGAATTCTGCTCATGTTAGAAGACAGAGGAAAAACAAAGACAGGCAGACAGAGCTTCATTCAGCTTCATTGTACATATATTTATTAGTTTCAGGTTGGCCATTCTTGTATTTTGCTCGTTTGTGTTGTTGTGTTTGCACATCTCTGTTGCTTGTGGGGCTCGCACACAAGAATTTCACTCGCATGTGCTGTGCCAGTGTGCCTGCACATGTGATGTGACAATAAAAGTGATTTGATTTGATTTGAAAACCACAAATTCCCTAAAGTCCCGGACACACACACACATACACACACATACACACGGGTCCTCCATTCCCTGTGGCCTCACTACAGTACAGACATATGGCGCAGAGCTGTGCACTATCTGACCCAGATATAAGGCAGCAATGCACTCTGGGAAATACAGTGAATACCTTGCCGATGAGGCTTGATGCAGCAGAAGTGATCGGGGCTTTTCTCCAGAATTCAAAGTTCAGCGGACACAGGAGCTTTTCTGCTCAAGTGTATCATCAAAAAGCAGGTGCTGTGCTTTTGTGACAATGAGAGACCCTGATTACAGTAGGAGGGCTTTTGTAGTTTATTTTCAGTAAGTGGATGACTTTGAATGGATAAACAGTTTCATTTATGTAGCACCAAATCACAATAGTAGTGCCCTTAAGGTGCTTTACATTGTAAGGTAAAGACCATACAATAATGTAGAGAAAACCCCAGCAATCAAAGAGACCCTATGAGCAAGCACTTGGCGAGAGTGGGAAGGAAAAATCCCTTTTCACAGGAAGAAACCTCTTGTAAAACCAGGCTCAGGGAGGAGCAGCCATCTGTCGATGGCTCATAATAAATGGCTTCAGGTTAACACTGAATGGGTTCAAGTCCTCGAACCTACACTGATCAGCCACAACATTAAAACCATTGATCATCTCAATTCAGTGTTTTTTTGTTTTGGGGGGTTTTCTCTTTTTTTTTTTTTTTTTTTTTTTTGGGGGGGGGGGGGGATCCGGATGTTTCTTTGGCATGTATCACCCAGATACTGCTGCAGACTAATAACTTCTTCTCCAGCAGGGCAATTCTTACACTGCAGGAAACACATGGGCTCTTTGTAGAGCTGTTCACAAGGTGATGACCTGGGCTCCAAACTCATCAGATCCCGCTCCACTCATGGAGGGTACAATACAATCCACACAGATCCAAAGCATCCACTGGACTATTAGACAACACAGGACTCCTAAACGAGTCCTGTGTCTCTGCTCTGAAAGCATCACTTCTAGTTTGAAACATGCAATTTCAGTTAAATTTATTTTGGAAGCAAAGCTGAAAGTACATGAGATATTTCTCTGGGATCAATGTCTTAGACTGGAAACACAAAGGCAGGACATTATATAACAAGTGCTCCTCTGGCCTATTACATAATCTACTGTCTAAACTTGTGGGGTGGAATCCTTTAACTTTCTCCAAGGTGTTATAAGAAGAACAATCTAATCTGGGGCTGGAAATGTTTGTGAGAGTCTACATGGATTTGTGTGATAGACAGGCCTGTTTGCTCAGAGATCACACAGAGATTCAGCTTGTGGCCATCTGCACGCCAGACAATAGAACATACAACAACTATTCAAGTTAGAAACAATAAATTTGATCAACTGTAAGGACCAAACCTGCTTCATCCTTTAAGCCTAGAGCATTTCAAACACTTCATTATTTCTGCCGGCGCCTGACAGCTTCGAGGACGAGGACGGAGATGAAGATCAACAGTGACATCGAAAACTGGGGCAAAACAAGTGGTTTGGATGAAAAGAGAGAACACTTTAAAGCTTCTCTTCTACTTTGTGTTTGTGGTGCTTTTCTACCTTCTTCCATTTTCTTTACTGGATTCTTTTGCCCTTTTTAAGTTGTGTTTTTACCCTCTTTTGGTTTGGCTTTTACTTTTTGATTTCAGTGTTGTTTTCTAACAGCTTTGTAATGCATTTTAGTTTCTTTGGGTTGTTTAAACAGTATTCTATATTTTCATGGTTCTAGGTTCCATATTTAGTTGAAATCTTTGGATTGTCTTCTGTTTTCGTTTGATGACCTTTTAAGGCTTCATTTAGTTGTTTTCTAGGGTTTTAGATTTTTAAGGTTGTTTACTAATTTTTGTAGTTTTATTCAGGTATTTTTGTTTTTTAAGTTGGCCACTTTTGCTCTTTAGCTTCTTGTGGTCATCCCAAGCCATGGGTTACTGCTGATCCTGGGTTTTGATTGTTTCCCAGCATTTTGTGGATGTTGTGTAGCATTTTTTAGGTTGTTGGGTTTTGATTTCTTCAGGTTGTTTTGTAGTTTAAATAGTTTTCTAATTTTCTAACTGGTATTGGTAGTTTCTTTTTATAAGTAAAGCAGAATGTCATCTCTAGTTTCTGCTCTAACGCGTCTTCTCTTCTTCTTATTACAAATCTGCTTCATTTTTATGTAATACAGTTTTTTTGAGTGGCTTTGCTGGTTTTCTAACCTCTTTTACATTTTTGGCTTACAGTATATTGGTTGTTTCATCTTTATTGGTTGATTTTTTTTAATGTAAGTACTTTTCTTTGTTCTTTTATGGGTTATATCTTAATATGAAATTTTTCACTGTACTGTATATAATTCCACTTCTCACCTTTTTCAGCACAAATGTGACTTTTACCCTCAGTGTTTGTCAAGGCTCATAACTTTCCTCAATCCCCTCCACTTTCTCCAAAGCAAGTTAAGCATACAGAGAAAAAACAAGAACGTTAGAAGAAATAAGATAAATAAATAAATAACCAATTAGTGGCTGCAGTGCTGTGTTGAACATGTACGTGTCTCGCAGAGAGCAAAACGTCAAGCCACGTTTGGCCCGAGGCAATCTGCTTAGCAATATGTTCCTCTGTTGTTGTTGTTGTTGTTATTGTTGTCCCTCCCCCCACACTCCTCCCATCTCCATGGCTGCAAATAAAAGAGATTAATCAACCAACCCTTCGCCCTGTCCTCAAGGCCTGCCTGTTTTTGCACTTTGTTTAGCCGACAATTATCCTTTCAACAGCAAGATTTGTTACAAACCAGGCTGGAATCTGGTCGAACTAATCCTGGATGTCTCTTTCTTTAACGTGGGAATAGCAAACAGGAGCTCAGACATATGATGGCCGGATTTATTTACATGTTTTGAATTTGTATTATTTAGCTGAATTCTACACTGTAGGGAAAATGTACTAAAAGCCAGCATGGAGGTAAAATGCAGAATAGATTTCAATGAGTAGACTTCAAAATAATGTTTGCATGGACAAAAAGTTATAATATAATGGAACCAAGGTATAGTATTGTATAGCAAATACAATCATTTCATCCTAGATTGAACTTCACAACATGTGTTTCCACAACATTTTCCCGCGAGGTTAAACTGCTGCAGAGCTTTTATTTGTTTCACACCCCAGATGCCCTCGACTGATGACTAATTGCACCTGTGTCCAGTTTTTACAGACTTTTTAGTTTTTATTTTGTAGTTTGTGTGTTTTTTATAATCACTCAGAGGGGTTTTCTCTCTTTGAGTGCAGTTTGATGGAAGGGGGACACCTTTGGCTCCATCCAGCTGCTCCACAAACAAATCGTGTCTGCGCAGTCTGACAGGACTTGGACTATAATTTATACACATTAATGCTTTTAGCATCTGTCTTTGCGGGGACTTTTAAAAGCTGAAACCTCCTTTATATCTGCACCTGCAGCTTTATGTGACACAACTACTGGTATCTCATATAGCAGAGAAAATACACACGTGGACATAGTGATTCCCACAGTGAAAAGTGGTCTAATATAAAAATCATAAATCCCAGATGGATCACTGTATCTATAAAACCTTATTTATGCTAAATCTATTAGATTTATATCTAATCAAAATTATGTGTAATTATTCAAATCCATTTTCTGACAGATTAACTACAGCTAATCTGATAAAAAGGTTCTGAAGACGCCAGCCGTTTCAATCCCCACTGACCTGCCGGTCCACTGAGACCTCCAGCACAAAACAGAAACTGCAGAGTCGTTCACTTCCCACTGTATTAGCAAATTATTTTGGGCATCAGGGTTAAAAAAATAAATAAATAAATAAAATGCCACAAGCCAAATTCTGTGACATCTGTCAGCTGTAAAAATCAGTGTTACAACAAGCTGACCTATTTCCTTTTAAAGCCACATTACTAGGGACTTCAGCTGTCAGAAACCAAACTCAGTCAGAAGGTGACAGGAGCATATTTCTGTTAAACTGCAGATCACAATTTGGCACAAATAACCGTAGTTTCATAAAGCGGAAGGAATGGAGCCTCTCTAACCAACCAGAATGAGAAATGACTGTAGAGTCCCAATTATAAAGTTTAAAGTGTTTTAATTAGCAAATGAGCAGCTTTGAAAATGTAAACTAGCTTAAGGAGTTGGGATGAAGTCGGGACAGACTGCAATAAGCAAAGTTCAATCATTAACACCAAGAGTGCACAAATAAGTGAAGGGCCATGTGTTTTTTCTAATTCATGCTACAATACAGCATCGACTGGTTGATCGAACTGCTAAATATGAGCTACATTCAAATTTAAAATCAATGGAGGAAGCAGTGTAGAGCTGTGTATTAGTATTAATACTAATATCATTAGTATTAATACTAATGATATTAGTATTAATACTAATACATTAGAATGGGCCTAATGTGAGGCGCAAGATTTCAAAAAGATCCCATCAGGTTACCTCTTAGGTGAGGTGTTTCGGGAATATCTTTCAAGCCCGGACAGATCCAGGACACCTCAAAATACGGCTTAGAAACGCTTCAATGTCACCCAGAAGCGAGGTCTGGTCTCTGTCCAGTGAACCAGAATAAGTTGCAGAAAATGGATGTATAGGTTTGAAACTGAACTACCAGGTTTCCAGTCCATTCTAACTCCTGAAAAACCTAAACATTGCTGTTTTGCTAAATGTCCTTGGCATGTGCCCCGTGTTCTTTGGGAGGATTTTAGAAATGTCAGTCCATCACATGCAGATGCTTCTTCACATTTAAATACACTGGGCACTGTTTAGCATCATCTTTCAACAAGTAGGTTTACTGTAAATTGTGACTGTAAACACCAATCATGCTGCTTTCCTAAAGCTAACCAATGAGCGAAAGCAAAAGTAAAGCCAGACAAAGAGAGAAGTCCCCTGGCTAACAAAACAGTCATTCTGTCTCCCCACAGACCGCCTCCTGCTGCACCAATACACCAATGCCCACAGACACCTTGTGAAAAAGGTAATATTCGATACTCTGGTGGCCTAAGCTCTGAACTAAAATACTTCTTTTTCCAACTCTAAAGAAGTTTAATTTTTTAAACAAAAAAAAGAAAAGAAAAAGAAATCGTCTTTGCAGTTTGGAAGGTGACAAATGATGGTATCCTGCTGCCTGGGTGTTTAAAAAAAACAAGGGTGTCAAAAAATGCAAATATAAACAATAATTAAATCTAATTTGCAGTAAATGTAAACCTGCTTTTAAGTGTCAGCAAGTGTTGCTTACCCCCCAGGTTTTAACGCATTATTTGCAGCTAGTGTGTAAACATAAACTTTTTCTTGAACCATTTCTTCTTGATCACTAAAGTGTCACCTAGCAGACCCTAGTGGATCATATACTTATTCTTAGGTGACAGACTGATTTCTGGTTCCTTTTTATTTCCTGCAATGCACCTGTCCTTGAGACTTGTGCTACGGCACAGAATAATAACATACTGATGTTTGAAAAAAATATCTTGTATTTCTTCAGTGAAATCTGTACAGACTGCAGCGTGATTCATGTTGTATTTCTGTGCGGGAGTAGCAGCATGTTGGCAGCCGGCCTGTCTCCAGTTTGTGTTTAAGCTTCATGAGTTAAACTGTGGTGACACTTTGACAGGTTTCTTGTTATAATAAGACTCCAAACCAGGTTTCTTCCCTCATCGTTTCCTGTCACAACTGTGTCAGTTTATTATGGCTTGTTTTTTAGGGAAAGATGCTAACAGAGAGAGAGAGAGTGTGTGTGTGTGTGTGTGTGTGTGTGTGTGTGTGTGTGTGTGTGTGTGTGTGTGTGTGTGTGTGTGTGTGTGACAGACAGAGCCAGATGAGCAGGCAGATGTTTCCTCTGTCTCTACTCTGTCTGAGAAAGACTGACAACAGCTGGACCAGTGCCAGACACGCACGCACGCAATAACCGAGACACTGTGATGCCGTTCTACCTGCACCAAGCTGTATCTCTTTGTGTTTTTTCTGTTTTAATTTTTTGTTCATTGCACTATTAGCCTTTATCAACGTACCCATTTCAACTAAAAGTGATGGATGATTTTTACATTATAATGCTAGAAAAGTATTATAATAAACTACCTAAGGTGAGAAACAGAATTTTTAATGATACCAGAATACAGAATTTTCAGTCATCAAAGACTATTTAAATAAAACAATTTGAACTTTTTCTCCCAGGTGTAGCACACAATGTGAGACTTCACGCGTCAGCCTTCTTTTAGGAATGATAAGTTCTTGTGTAAAATAATTCAGAATAAAACATAAAATTTACCATAATGCACGTCTACATATTTGTTTCTTTGTCCACCAACCCCTCCTATACAATCAGCAACTGAGCAACCAAACTTGGTACACAGGTACATCTTAGGCCCCTGAAGGTTCATATCTATAGATATTATGACCTTGTCGTGTTGCTTAGCAACCAGATACCAACTGGCAAAAATAACCCATTTATGCACCTATACACCTTATAAAAACATTATATCATGCTTATAGTGTCAACATTACACTATACCATTCTGACACATCAACTTATGAAGTCTAGCTTACCGTGGCTATAAAAACTTACATAATACTAGTAACTGTCTAAATGTACTTGAAGCAATAGGATTTAAAGTCACGTGAATTAATCCAGGCTAAAAATCACCTTTTTTCCCCCCAGAATGCCATTGCATTGGTTTTTGTCGGTGTGTAAGTAATTAAGTAAAAAAATAAATGTTTAAAAAAAATCAAATCAGGATTCTAATAAAACTGTTACAGTTGTGTTTAAATCTGTGACCAGAAGCCTAGAAAGTGAATCATATTTGGACACTTTCAGCCACAATGGGTGAAATAACTGCTGGCAATGTGAACTGGGTGGGAACTGTGATTCCCTGTGATTTCAGACTAACAATAACATATGACCTGTTAGCAAATACATCAGAGGGTCACCTGAGCCTGAAATGTACGTAAACCATGAGCTGGTGTGCACAAAGAAAATGGAATTTGAGTATTTTGTAGGTCTCCCAAAAACCACCTCAGACCTTCTTTAAAAACCTCCCTGTCCCCAGTGAGCCTAAAAAACCACCAACTAACAAAATGTAAATAATAAGACTCTAAAAACACCCTACAGAGAAGAGTCAGAGCTGATAACAGCGTTGTGGATGCTGTGAGGGAAGTCTAAATGCTAGTTAACCATACCATGTTGTTTTCTGTCTCGTTCTTTCCCTGCATGCTGGTTTCGCTCTGCCTGTTGGTAAAGGTTTCCTCTCTGTCTGCCCTGAAAGAGAAAAAAAAAAGGTGAATCTTAAAAGACATTAATGTAAGAAGACCACCTGATCTTTACTACTTTGTCAGGTACGTACACTAAATAATCATTTGTGTTGCTGGGTACCTGTGGGGTTTTCCGAGTATTTTCTGTGTGAAATGGGTCAGTTTCTCTATCTCTTCCTGGTACCTTTGCAAGTCTTGGGTCAGTAAATTATGGAGCGTGCTCAGTGCCTCCTCCTGGAACACCAGCCTCTCAGACTGGACCAAATGCTCAGTGATCGAGGCCTGAAGCTCCCGACAAGCAGACAACTGAAGCTACGATGCAAAGGAATGGAAAATGTTTTTAACATAAGGCTCAGAAGGAGCAGCTCTGAGTAAAGACAGTGAGATTTATGACTTATTTGCTTCAATATTCGGATTCCTCAACACTGGCACAGTTTGTTGGTTTTATCTCTGGCCTTGTGTGTGTTAACTTCTGAGCCACTTTCATCATCAGTCTTGTTTCAAAACGCTGCATGCCCGAACACAGACGTTGATTCATGACCTTGGGATCAGCACCATCTAAGAGAGGATCCCACCCACTTCTCGTGTTTGCAATGTTCAGTTAATCAGAAGAAAGTTGGCTTAAAGGGAGAGGAAAGAGCTAAATTTGCTTGTTTCAGACAGTGGAGATGTAATAAGGCCCAGTATAAGTTTAAAAAGTAATATTTTAACCTGTGATTCATGCAAAGCTACTCTAGTACAGCCCAAGAATAACACAGTGGAGCTGGAAAACAATCAGACCTCTACAAGACACAGACTCCTGCTGTGCTCACTTACTGTGGATGTCTGAAGGCAGGAGTTTCTCTTCAGCTCTTGTTCCGCCTGTTTCTTCCTCTTCTGAAGATCAGACAGCTCAGTGGTCAGCAGCTGCTGGCGGCCTTCAATCTGAAAGAGTCTAACGACACAAAAAGAAAAATTTAGTTTGCAAATTGAATGTCAAACTCCCGTCTGAGCTGGAAAAACTAGAACTCAAACTGTGGCAGATAGCATATATTGTGATTTCTCATAAGAACATTTTCACTATGAATTACTAGAGATGGCACGATACCACTTTTTTATGTCCGATACCGATACCATAAATTTGGATATCTGCCGATACCGATATGAATCCGATATAGTGTTTTTTAATCAACAAAACTGTTTTTTAAAATATCTTGCTGCATTTTGCAAGTCTGCAAGTTCATACTCAAGTTTAAAACAACAACTACACTAAAGCTATTCTGTTATACCTGTATACAAAAAAAATATTTCATAGTTCAGCAATACTGATCAATCTAATAAACTTAGACCTACACCATCCTCCCTATTCTGGTATTTTAAAGAGTACTTAGCGTAAATATTAAGCAACCTAACTAATAGGGTTCCAACTCCCAGCAACAACAAAATTAAATAAATAAAAAATAGGGAACCACCCCTCACGCGCCACCTCATGATGCTTAATCGACGTAATCAACCTTAATTTGATGCAGTGTGAAAAAAAATGCACAGAAATCAATTATTTTTCAAGAAATATTAAATAGATTCAACATCTTTCTTCAACAAAATTGCAGACTGCACAGATGGTACCTTCCCAAAGTAAAAAGTACTATAGCTTACTAGGGTATATATATTAGACTTAATAGTTACTATATACAGTAATTGACTTCTATTCATTTTACATCAAATTAAAACTTTGGGTGTCAGATAATTATTTATTAAAAGCTAGACATTTTAAATGAGAATAAGAAAGAAAAGTGTGTCTTTGTGCCCCCTTTTCCCAGTTAATGCCCTATCGGCCCCCCTGGCTAAACTTTGCTAGATCCGCCCCTGCACAGTTACCAGCCGTCAGCTACGTAGAAAAAGATCCTGGTGTAGAAAGAAATATTAAATAAATTCTAACAACAGCTTATCAAGCTTAAACGTGCTGCTGTTGTTCAGCCGCTGGTTTCCTCTTTCTGGTGCAAAGTGGACCAAAAACAAACGAGAGACAGACTCGCACAGAAAAGCCGATCAGCTGATTTAAGCAGTTTCATGATTGAAGTAGCAGCAGGAGAGCGAGAGGCAGTCGCTTGTTAAGCTTAACGTGGGAATGCTTTACAAACATTCAGAGATGGACTTACACACTTGCTTTACTTCTCTCGGGGATAACTTTGTTGGAGATGAAATGCCAGGTTGCTAGCGAAGCTCCACATGCTATCCAGACCACCGACAGGTCCTGCATGCCACAGCTGCTCTATCACGTGATGCATACGTTCTGAGGTGAGTTACGGCGTGTTGCAAGTTTTGTGAGGTGCTTTCGTGATATTTAATGGATCGGATTACATTTTTTATTTTTCTCCGATATCCGATCCAGTCATTTAGGTCAGTATCGGACCGATACCGATACGTAATATCGGATCGGTCCATCTCTATGAATTACTTAAAAAAATAGCACAGTAACATGCTGATTTTTACTAAAGGGACACGGGCAGAAATACGAGCTATATGCATACATTTGGACAAAATCTGGTTCAATCACAAATGGGAAGACGTGGACAGAAATGAAGCTAACATGCTTAGAAGAAAATGCACAAACAATGAACAAACTTCAATGCAAAACTAGTAAAAACATGGATGAGAGTCAAATATTTCTGGGGAGGAAAGCATGCAATTGAAGCTTAAGCTCTGCTGTTCTTTGTTCCTGAGCTGCTTCTGAACTCAGTGAGAAGGACGAGGCAGTGCAAACTTTAATCCTCTCTGTTTGTTTTATAGCAGCTGAGAGATTCGCCTGAGAAAACACGGCCGACAGGTACAGCATCACAGCTCAAGAACTTTAAATGACTGAATAACTTGTGATACTTCAAACACTCAACCCTCCAGTCCTGTGCTTTTCTCTTTTCACTATTTTCCTCAAAACACTCCACATAATAAAGCCTTGACAGCTATTTTGTAACCACATCAAGTGTTGCTGACTAACCTGTGGGGTCCCATTTAACTTGAAACTGTCCTTCCCTTGAACAAACACAGCATTTTCCTAGTTACACACAGAGCTGAACAGCTGATGCAGATTTAGTGATTGTTGCTCCCGGGTTAAGTCAACAGCAGGCAAATACTCAAAAACCACACTCTGACTCACATTAACATGGACTGTAGGTGCTGTTGTCTCTTGCACAGCTACATTATGATATTAACTACTGTTATCTGTTATGAGCTGGTACAGTCACAGCAGCAGAATTTGATTAGAGAAAGCAAAAAGATAGTGGTACTAGTGCCTATGGCTACTTACTTAGCCCCGAGGACAAACAGGGGGAATAATAAAGGCCCTGTATAGCTACATAATAAGATGCACTTCCTCTTCAAGGTACTGTACATGCACTGTCATTAAGCATGCGTCCACTGGGAGGCACTAAACCTCTGCACGAGTGTCAGAAGAGCAGGTGATGACAGGCCAAGAAGTGTTTTGTTTGCGAGGACGAAGAGGAGGCTCATCTGAGAAGCCTTTGATGAACTAACTGAAGAATCGACATGTAGAGAAAGACAAATTAACAGGAACGATACAAAAAACCAAAACAAAAAACACAAAGGCACTCTGGGAAATATATTAACATTGTGTTAATGAGGTTTTCAAGAGGGCCCACTGACTCGGCTGTGTGTCATGAGAGCTGTTGTGAGACGGACAGAAAGCGGAGGTAAAGCTCAAAGAGGACTATAATCTTTGATTTACATTCACTTCGAGTGGCTGGAAGAAAGAGAAAGGATGTTGTTTGGAAGTTGTGCAAATGTCTCAGTTTAAGAAAGAAAAACCTGAACTGCACCCCAAAATGTGAGGAGAGCTCTGTTATACCAATGTTTGAATATTTCTGTCCTGGTGGAAAATGACGAGGCCTCCACAGTCACAAAGCTCAACCCAGCTGAACAATTTTTTGGAGATTTTGGAGCAACGTGTTAAGACAGAGCTCTCCTCCACCATCATCAGACCATCATGTGATCATCATGTTTCAAAGACATTTATGCTGGATTATGTCATCTACTTTAAAGCAGGAAACTTTATGAAGAAACTGCATGCTCTAAAATACATATGAATTTAATGTTTTTCAAAAATTCACAACATATATATAGCAAAGTCTTAACAGATCAGAACCAAGGTCTTCAAGTGCTCCAACAACCATGAAGTATGTACATTAAGCAACGTGCTATCAGGTTACACAGTCATATGTCAAGTTTTGTTTTCCTGTGGTTTTTAAACTTGTTCTCTTTTACCCATATAACACAGCTGAGGCAATATAAATAAAGATTCCAGATGCAATCCTCGGCTTTGGTGGACAAACCTTTAGTCGAGTATTCTGAATTTTGTTTGACTTTTCTAAAGGTGCCTGGACATCGGAGAGATGAAGACAGATTGCATGTGCTAGTATTTGTTTTTGTGGGGTTTTTGTGGGAACTGAGTGAATTTCACATGAGCCTCATGTTTCTCCCATTTTCTCTGTGTAACTTTTTTAAAAGTTAAGAACCAACAACAGTTTAGTGTAGAGATGGACCGATCCGATATTACGTATCGGTATCGGTCCGATACTGACCTAAATTACTGGATCGGATATCGGAGAAAAATAAAAAATGTAATCCGATCCATTAAATATCACGAAAGCACCTCACAAAACTTGCAACACGCCGTAACTCACCTCAGAACGTATGCATCACGTGATAGAGCAGCTGTGGCATGCAGGACCTGTCGGTGGTCTGGATAGCATGTGGAGCTTCGCTAGCAACCTGGCATTTCATCTCCAACAAAGTTATCCCCGAGAGAAGTAAAGCAAGTGTGTAAGTCCATCTCTGAATGTTTGTAAAGCATTCCCACGTTAAGCTTAACAAGCGACTGCCTCTCGCTCTCCTGCTGCTACTTCAATCATGAAACTGCTTAAATCAGCTGATCGGCTTTTCTGTGCGAGTCTGTCTCTCGTTTGTTTTTGGTCCACTTTGCACCAGAAAGAGGAAACCAGCGGCTGAACAACAGCAGCACGTTTAAGCTTGATAAGCTGTTGTTAGAATTTATTTAATATTTCTTTCTACACCAGGATCTTTTTCTACGTAGCTGACGGCTGGTAACTGTGCAGGGGCGGATCTAGCAAAGTTTAGCCAGGGGGGCCGATAGGGCATTAACTGGGAAAAGGGGGCACAAAGACATACTTTTCTTTCTTATTCTCATTTAAAATGTCTAGCTTTTAATAAATAATTATCTGACACCCAAAGTTTTAATTTGATGTAAAATGAATAGAAGTCAATTACTGTATATAGTAACTATTAAGTCTAATATATATACCCTAGTAAGTTATAGTACTTTTTACTTTGGGAAGGTACCATCTGTGCAGTCTGCAATTTTGTTGAAGAAAGATGTTGAATCTATTTAATATTTCTTGAAAAATAATTGATTTCTGTGCATTTTTTTTCACACTGCATCAAATTAAGGTTGATTACGTCGATTAAGCATCATGAGGTGGCGCGTGAGGGGTGGTTCCCTATTTTTTATTTATTTAATTTTGTTGTTGCTGGGAGTTGGAACCCTATTAGTTAGGTTGCTTAATATTTACGCTAAGTACTCTTTAAAATACCAGAATAGGGAGGATGGTGTAGGTCTAAGTTTATTAGATTGATCAGTATTGCTGAACTATGAAATATTTTTTTTGTATACAGGTATAACAGAATAGCTTTAGTGTAGTTGTTGTTTTAAACTTGAGTATGAACTTGCAGACTTGCAAAATGCAGCAAGATATTTTAAAAAACAGTTTTGTTGATTAAAAAACACTATATCGGATTCATATCGGTATCGGCAGATATCCAAATTTATGATATCGGTATCGGTATCGGACATAAAAAAGTGGTATCGTGCCATCTCTAGTTTAGTGTCATTTCGGCTGAAATCAGGGACAGCGCTCTGCCCTGCTGGACTGTGGATGAAGTTCCAATAATTTTTTTCCAACTTCTTCAGAAATCTACATTTTTCAGTTCATTGTTTAGAAGAAATTAACATCGTGAGGGAAAAATAAATTCTGAAGTTCATGCAAATTAACTCATCAGTCACCTGTCAATCAAACCTGATCTTAACCAATCAAAAGACTTCATTAAAACACTGCGATGAGGAACATCACCCATCCCGGTGAAAAGACATTAATTACCAATGAGCCTGTGTGTGTGTGTGTGTGTGTGTGTGTGTGTGTGTGTGTGTGTGTGTGTGTGTGTGTGTGAGAGAGAGAATGCACATTCACGTGAACATGTAAACAGACGCACATCGCACCACATGGCAACAATGTGTCAAATCCTGCTTTGTGTGAAACACACACACACACACACGCACGCACGCACGCACACACAGCCAGCTGTCAGTGTGCTCTGATTAGGGGCTTATGTACAGAAAAGCGTGAATAGGGTTCCATAATTATGTGAATGTATGTGACAAACACATTTTACTCCATAATTGCAGGTGAAAAACGTGTGGGTGTCATTTTATTTGTTTTTATTTTTTATATTAATGTATCTCACTGCTTGCAGCTTGTCACATATATAATTTTCCTTGTGTCTGGTTTACACAGAATCTATACACTGTGGCGTATAGAATTTATTCTCATGTATAAAATCTGTTCCAGAACACATTTCCATCATGGACAAAGGTGACGCTATACAGCTTTATGTAAATGATCATGCATGTTAATGCCAGGCTCCACTTTTACTCCAATCTCTGCTGAAATCATACATTTAGAGCCGAAGCTAAAGCTGTTTGCAGGTGCATTCACAAGTTACAGATTCAACACTCTGACTATGTCACTGGATCGCCAGATAATTACCCACAGCAACAGTTCTCTTAACAGATTTGAAGAGCAGCTAAGACCGTCATTATCACCACTAAAGTAAATATCTTATGGAGGCTTTGCTGGACTGATATATTACAAAAAAAGGGATTCACAACACTGGGTTCTGTGCTGTTATAAGAAGAAATGTGTCACAAATATTACACACACACAAAGAAAGAGGAGTTGAGGGTGAAATAAAAGAAAAGGGTGAGAGGAGTGCAATAATGAGCTAAAAAAAGGCTTTGACAGCATAATAAGAAGGAGAAGGGCATGACAGAAACAGATTCCGACAAAGAAAGGAGAGGAGAGAAGAAATCTTGTTGAGTCTTGTTTAATCAAACATCCTTGATATGCTGAAAGACGGGAAGAAAGCCATGAAAGAAAAAAAAAGTGAAAGGCAAGAAAGAAAGAGAAATCAAGAACGGTTAAAGAAAAAAAAAGAGAAATAAAAGAGATGGAATACAAAAAGAAAGGCCTGATTTTGCGTATGTAAGAGAGAAACTAATAAATACAAATTTTAAAAGGATCAGACCTGGATATTTAAGAAGAAACCCGGGGGAAAAAAGGTCCACTTTTAAGTTTCAAAAAAGGGCAGGTGGACTTTGCACTGTACTTGTGCAACTTCCTATTATCATACCTCAGTCTCACAGCCAAATATAAAAGATTCACAAAAATTTAAGCTCATGCACAAAAGCTGTAGTGCTTTCAGGCTGAAAGCGTGACAAAGAGAAGAGAAGGTGGCTGTCATTCATTTTTACATTTTAGTGGAAACAAAGTTTCATTTTCATGTTTTATTAGATTTAGGAATCATGACTGGTTAAATTTAGCAAAACATAGCTGCTGGTATGAAGCCTGAATGCTGGTAGAGCAGTTAAAAAAAAAAACCCCACACAGTTCATCTATGAAACATACTTCTTTTTGAAATACATCTGTCCAACGTCATGTGAACTTTCAAAAAAGGTAAAACCTTTGTACATGTGCAGAAACAGATCATAGATTTTTTTATATATATAATTTCATTACTAGTCAAAGTTGCATCTTCTGGGTATTAAAAAAAAACTAAGTCAACTCATGAATGCTGCGGTTCTTTCAATGGCTCCAAAAGCTGTCCAGCGCCCACAGACCTCCATGTTAAAACATTCAACTCTAAACTTTGTATGTTTTTGAAGTGGAAATATTTGACAAATAACATAATAAACACTGTGGTACAGCACATTTAAAACATTTTTGCTTCAGTTTCAGTGAGGGGGAAATCCAGTATTTTCTTGTTTTGTAAGAGCTAGCATTAGCTATCATCATACTGTCGATGCAAATATCCATGAGATTAGGCTTGTTAACAAGGAAGTGAAATTCCTGAAGACAGTGAACTATTAATCCCCATGTTCAAACTAAAAACCAGTAACCAGGAAAGGAAAGGAAATTTGATTTAATAGGATAAATCAGAGAAGCATCAGAGCTTGCCTTCTTGGTCAATTTTATGGGCAACACCAGAAGATTTTGGAAGCTATGAAGTAGAAACTGAATGAACAGAAGAAGAACATGAAGACGAGAAGAGGAGTTGACAGAGTTCAGCTGGGTAGTTTCCAAACTGCCAGTCTGCCTGTTGGTCTTGGCAAAAAGCTGATTTCTCCTTGCGTAACCAGACTGAAGACTAAGTTTCAGTCTGTCTATGGGAAAATACAGCTCAAAGCAACACATATAATCCATCACAATCACACTTTATTTTTTCCTCCAAGTCTGTGAGTTTTTGTACAGATTTTATGAGAGTTTTTGTTCCATAATGCACTGCTGCACATCTTTAAAATAAAAAGTCCATCTTGTTATTTTTAAATGAGACCGATCAGGAGCTGAGGTTTGTTTTGAGATACTTAAAAAACACACTCAAACAGCTCCAGCGCTCTCTTCTCATAAATGCGACATCCCATATTCTTTGTTCAAGTTTCAAGATGTGAGATTTCTGATTGGTGCAAAGATAATTTACACTTAAAACATTTATATCATTTGTGCATTTACATACAATGTGTTAATTAGTTAACAATTTTCCCACTATTAAGTCAGAATTAAGTTGTCTAATAACAGAAAAAAGGCTTTCTTCCACAGATACATTTAGCACCAACACAGCAATACTGATGATAGCTACAATATTTCAAATTGTGATGTTGTGTTTATAATGCAGATATAATAAAACTTGAAATACTTGTGTAATTGTTATTTTTGTAAGCGGTTTGTAAGTTAAAGTGACAGTAAATTTATCCATTGTACAAATTAATTATAGGGAAAAAAGATGTTCTCAGTTTGTTTTTTGTTTCTTTGTTTTGTATTGTTTTTCTATTGTTTTTTAACACTGAATAAACATAAATAAATAAAAACAGCACGTTTGGACTATTGGTCTCAAAATAATTTTTTAAATTTTTTTTTAAATTTTTTTAATCTTTTTTTTTTATTTCAAGCATCAGTCGGGGTCTAGGAAACTGTTCAATAAAAAAAGAAAACTTGGACAGAAGTTGGCCTTTTCTCTCCAGTCCAACAATCCAAAGAATATTGGAACTTTTTATCCTTGTTATCCTTGTTTTAGAAAAACTGAACATATAGAGAATTCTTCATGCTGACAAATTTCTAAAAAAAAAAATTCTAAATACATTTATATTTTCTTTGCATTTTCTTTGCAAGTTAGCTGCCTTATAGGACAGTCACACTGCGTATAGTACTGTTCATTATTTCAGGTTAGGAACAGCGTGTGTGAAGGACAACTGAAACCAGGGTTAGTGATCAGTTGGGATTAAGGTTTTACTCTCAAAACAGCAGCTCAGTTGTCTTGTCAGAGGACAGAGAAACTTATGTTGGAGGAGTTTATTTAACAAAGAAGCTAAGCTAAAAAAGTTCAAAGTTTTGCTGTGTGCTTGTTATGAAAACTGTTTGTTAAGCACTACTCAGGTAGAATGTTGAGTCTTAGATTCACCTTGCTCAAAACCAAACCCAGCATTGGCTCCAACATTATTAGGTAAGCCTCCTTTAGAGCCAAAGAAAACCCCAATAAATTTAATGTAGGATGACGTCTTCTTCCAGTAAGCTAAGTGGATACAATAAGTTGGGACCACTGGGCAGGGCAACATGATGAAAACATGTAACTGTTTCACTGGGAAATTATTCATCTCTGCTCATAAAGCTTTTGATCCAAGCTGTGACAAGAGACGATCAGCGTTGGCACTGAGGACCAACAGGGTTGAGAAATTAGGAGGTTTCCGGGAATATGCTCACAATAATGTGTGTGTGTGTGTCTGTGTGGGTGGGTGTGTGTATGCTGCCACACCTTCAATCCTAAGATGTGTTTCAGCTCGTCTTGTCTGCCAAAAGACGGGTTGATGGCAGGAGTACAGAGAGGAAGACAGAACAGGGCGGTGACCAAGACCTGTTACCATCTGATTTACTGTGATTTGCTAACAGTTCACAAGCTCACTTAAATGACATTTTCTTAATGTAGTGCCAATTCACAGCAGCAATTATCTCCTACCTTACAACATACAGAGAAACCCAATGACATGGAGCAACTTATTTTACTTTTTCATGCATAACGTAACATAAAACAAATAACGTCAGCATTGTGGTCTTTTTTTCATATATATATATATATATATATATATATATATATATATATATATATATATAATTCAGCTGTTTTACCTGCTAACTTCAGCACAGTCAGAACAAAGCTCATACAATGAATTTCCTTTTTGGTTTACTGGTGTAAACATTTTTGACTTCACCCTATTTAATCTGATAAAATTCTTATTCTTATTCTTAAAGTCTCTGTTTTACAGATCTTGCCTTACAGATCTTCAGGTTTGGACAGATCCAGCTATTCAACTATTTTGTTCACAGTGAAGTGAGCTATCAGGAGAAAACTCCATATAGCAAGGGGTTGAGGATCCAGCATGCACATATCTTACTGCAATCAGCATACATCCATACTTCTGTTGATCTGGCCAACTGTTACATAACGTGGATGTGCTTGTTATTTGTCTGCCTGAGATGTAGAGGGACGGGTTGCAGATGCTGCTCCAAACAGTTTTTCTAAGTCTATTCATGCTTCACTGAAGATGACAATCACATTCAATCACGTTAAAATCATAACTTTGCACAGTAAAACTCAACAAAAGCCCAGAAAAGACCAAAAAATGTCTCCACACACCACTGGCAACTTTACACCAGGGAATTACGTGTATTAAGATTATGAGGTTAATGGCTTTTAATAATTTCTAATAATTTTCATTAGAATAAGAATGAGTCAAAAAGTATGCTAGTGTATGGATGTCTCCACTGATGGTAATTAAATTACACAGATCACCATGTGCACAAACACATAAATATACCTAATTCATTAGAAGAGCCATTAACTTTCACTTTCTCTCCATTTCCCTCCACTCCCTCTTTTGGGAAATCCAAATATAAAGGCAGGCAGGATCCTGTTCTTTTTCCAGCAGAGCCGCTCCTGTTATGAGATACAGCAAAACTCCCACAATTATGTTTCAGGTGTGTGACAAAACACCACAAACCAACAGAGGTGTTTTCCACCCTCACTCATGTGGTGAAGTACCACATAGCAGTAGATTTCAATCAAAGAAATTGGTGGGAACCTAAACTCTAAGATTACTGATACTAGTCAACATGTAAAGAATAAATTGTGAATTTGATCTATTCTGTCATATAATTTCCTGCACCAATCCTTCAGTAAACACTGACTTTAATGTTAGCAGATTCATTTTTTTAGAATATTAGGTTTGAAAGTGGGTGTTTTCAGTTTGTTTAAGTATGTCACTCTAAAGGGTTTAACGTGCAAAAGGACTTTTTTTGTTTTCACTAAGCAAACAAAACAAAACAATGAAAAGAAACTCATCATCTCCAGATGTCCTTACTGCAGAAATGAACCAGAGAGAAAATCTGTCAACAACTAACCTGTCATAGCGTGATACAGTTTCAACAGAAATAAAAAAACAAGCTACTCTCGAGAAAACTGGCCTGTCAAGATGACTGTTGAAATCTTTATCATGCATTAATATGTAGGAGGGTAATCAGGATAAGCCAGTGTTCAGGCCAGCAGTCAGTCTACAGCCCCGTGTGTAGGGGTGTAGAGCCTTACTTCTTAAATAGGTTGCTAATGTTTTATCTTTATGATAACGTAAAGATACAGGCTTTGACAGGTTAGTTTCTTCTTTTAAGACGTTAGAAGAAGCATCATTTGTAGAAGTAAACTACCATGATATAAATACCTCCAGTGCCAAGATGATGAGAACCAGTGTTTCATTTCAGAAAATGAGAAAAGTTCTGACAAGAATGTAATCACTCTACGTACTGTCATATAAACCTACACAGTGTTATTGCATGAACATTAACTAATGCTTCCTGTAGGAGATTAGAGGTGCAGGGAGACCGGTGATACTTTGGACAGCCAAAGTCACCAGTGTGGAAGAAGAAGAAATTCTCACTACCATCAGGACAATAAACTAGAAGTACTTTGATCATATGATGCAACAAATACCATCTATTGAAAATATTTCCGGAGTGATTTAAGACATAACCCAGATTGCAGAAGAAAATCCTGATTCAAGAACTTAAGCCAGTGTCTTGGACTGAACATACTAACATTGTTCAGAAAGGTTATGAACAAAAAACAGATAATGGTGTTGCTCAGCAGTGTTCTTGAAGTTACAAGGTGCTTGAAGATACAAGAAAACTCAAACTTCATCAACTATCCATTCTTCTCAAGTCCAAGAAACAAGAAACTAAAAATATGCTCTTTGAAAGGAAACACTTTCACAACTCCTAATACCAAACCACAAAAACTATTTTGACTCACTGTGTTCGTATGTTGCTGAGCTCTTGCTCTGTCCGTCTCTGCAGCTGCTGGAGGTGAAAGGTCAATTCTTGGCTCAGAACAGCAAATCCCAGCAGTCCCTCTTTTCCTGTTGTGGCCTCACACACCAAACCCTGAGATGGAACAGTCATTAGAGCTTTCAGGTGCCACTCACTAGTGCTAGTAAATTTTTCTCGATGGCCACCAGCAATATCACAAAAAAAAAAAAAAAAAAAAAAAAAGACAGGAAAACCTCCAGTTTCTGCTCAATCTAGGAATAATATTTGCAAAATTTCCTCAGAATCTATTTGTATGATGTAAACTCTGGGAACAAAAGATAATATGCAACAATTTCATACTAGTCAACACAACTTTAATGCGAACAGAGGAAAACATGTCAAAAACATGGTGTGTTGTGAAACCCACCATGTTAATCAGATTGATAAAGATTATGTAGTAGTGATAAATAACTTTTCATCTGGGACAATCAGGAAGTTGTAATATTGAACAAAATGTCTCAACCTTTACTGAACAATATATTTCATGGTGATATTCAAATCAAACTATATACACAATGAAATCAAAGAATGCTGATATAATTGACAGTCTCAAAGCCAGCCTCGGGCAGCATAAATAAGTGTACTCCATTGTTAGTCCCAAACTTGGATGGTTGTATGAGGAAGAGGATCTAGCAAAAAAAAAAAATCCTGCCAAATTAAACTCGCAAATCCAACCATTATTCCCCCCCCCCCCCTTCCCCTTGGGAAATGAGGGAGCAGCCAAAAGTACTTTTACTTTGGTTTGTAGCCAAACAGCTTTAAAAAGCTAATAACCCCATTACCCTTTAGCTATAATTTTACCCTAACGCTAACATGCTAACAAGGCTGCTAAACTACAGCTCAGTTTCCCAGCCACTAATTAAGCCTACTCCGAGATTAACATGTTCTTTTAGTCTAAGACTAGGCTTAATTCAACTCTGGGAACCAAGCAGTATAACCTGCTGATACCTTACAATGAGCATTTCATTCAAGGCACCATAGTGGTGATGCCCAGAGCTACTACAGTAGACAACAGAGTCTTAGTTTTGTTAGATTACAGTGAAAACCTGTTTACCATTTAATTAGGCGGAAGTCCACTAGGACATAATCTTTCCACCAGTTGATGCTGGCACCACACAATGGACAGATCATACAGACAGAAAAAGCAGTCAAGGTAATGAAGTTGGTACTGACATATCCTGGTCCATTTGTGACTATTTTTATTCAGTTATTGTCTCGGATCCACACACCCAGCGTATGAACTGTTTTATTTAGTATAAGGTGAGGTAAGAAAAATTCTTAACAACTGAATCTCAGAGAAACTGCTGACAATTAAAAAAGACAAAGCACAGATAAGCCACCTTATAAGTCATCCTATATATTTAGTCTGCAGAGTACTACGCAACAGCTCTCAGAAGTCTCACTTTGTCAAACAGAAGAAGGATGAATCACCAGGCATGAGAAATACAGACAGACGAGAGGAGGTGAAAAGAAATGGACTGAGACCCTATGAGTACATAACAAGTTGGAATATAAAGTTCTGGTTGTGAGTCTGAACTTGTCAAGGTGACAGAGTCCTTCAGTGAGCGGCTGTAGGCTGAAAGACAACAGACCGACTGAGTCATCCTGGCAGAACATGACGATCACCCTCATCCTCCCCTTCGTCTGTGTGTCTATGTGTCCATGTGACTCAGTCTGAGAGACAAACTGGCACTATGTTCACTCAGCAGCCAAATCTGATTTGTTTTTCCCAGATATGATCTTTAGTCCTCACTGTCCACAGTGAAAGTGACTAAATTTCTGAATCAGAGTTCTTCAGCTGAACAGAAAATTAAACTAACTTGTGTTACTTTTTGACTATGAATATCATATATGTGGTAATCTCTAACAGTGCTCTCTACCATGTCATGTCATTGGGTAATACACTTCATCAATCAGTTTTATGTAAGAGCACAGGGTGAAGGTGATAAAAAGTTAAGATCTTCGAAATTCCCGGTAGGACTGGCTGGTAGCACATCTGCATTTATGAAACTATGATCATAAAAAACTTCAGAGTGTGACATTAAAACCAACTGACTAGCTTTTCAAAAGCGGGTTTATCTCGATTGTTCTTTTTTTATTATTTTACTTTCTGCAATTAAGGCCTCAGAGTAGGGGAATAAATCGGATTTGAGCTGCCTGTCTGAACATGGCCTCAGGAGACATCCACAAAGAGGGAAAGGAAGGGAGGAGGAGAGGCAGACAGAGAGAAGCGGGCCCAGATTCCCACAGAGAAATGAAGGGAAGAATCAAGCCAATGGCATAAAGAGAGTGGAAATAAGAAAAACAAACCCCCATACAGACTGTTGGGAGGAATGCAGTTAAGGCAGTGTTGTGCAATTAGCCCCATACCCTCTAGCAAAGACTCATGTTTAACAGACATTACGTTAAAATCGAAACTGCCAACTCCAGCCAACATCAAGCATAAAATACTTGATGCCTCAATAATACAGGTGATAATGATCTAACAGGGCTTTTTTCAGTGGTGGTTTTATGTTTCAGATCCTACGGCTGCTGTTCTACTGACCTTCAGACAAATTTATAATGACTTCACTCATGAAAGATGAGTTGTGCATTTCATCATATCTTATACTTGCATTGTAATTTTTGTTATATTATAACGTTAACCCTTGTTTTACCCTTGTATAATTCATATATTATTGTTTTATTGCTTATATTTTATAACAGAAACCTTTTCATTTTTATATTTATATTCTTCTATACAAGTTTTACTTTACATTACTTTACATTAATTGGAGGCAGGTTTTCTCTTGTTTTGCCATTTACCTGATCAACAATGGATGATTCTAGGATGTGAACTTCTTCTTCTATTAGCTGCCGGAGTTTCTCCAACGAAGCAGGAAACTCCTCTTTGTTCCGCTGGAAGTTTGGAGACTGTAGAGAGAAGCAGAGCATTTAATCATCTTTCATCTCAGCAAATGTCACACAGTAAATCTGCTGTATCCTTAACAAACTACGGCTTTTGCAGCAACCAAATACCACTTTGAGTCTGAATGCTAATAGCTGCTATTACAGAGAAAGACATTCTGCAACTAAAGTGGGCATTTAGAGTAGAAATTGAGATTAACTGAAGGACAAACGGTTCTGCCTGGAAGACAAAATGACATTGTGAACTGAAATTAGAACAACACCCAATTAGCAAGGCACGCTCCTGTGATTTTTTTTAACCACATGAGCTCATTTTCATTTGTGTGGAATGAAGAGGAGCAATGGGAGAGAGGAAGGCTGAAATTTATCAAATCCTACCCTCCGCAGTGAACGCTGAACCTCTAAATTCAATTTTGACTTCAAAGTTATGCACTTTTGAAGCAAAGACCGGATATACCAGCACGCAACTGTTTTCCATCTGTAACACAGAGCATGTAAGCAGATGATCAAATAAAATCAGACAGAATAAAAAGATCAAAGCGCTAAAAAATAAATACCCCATTGTGCTGCTTTAGATAATTTGACTCAACATAACTGAAAACAAAAGATGAAGATAAAATTATCAACTCCATATAAAAGATGAACACCAGACATTTCAGAAGTGCATTCTTTCTAATGGCCACCAGGGGATGAATCCTCTGGTTGCAAATAGAAATCTGATTATACTGGAGTCTATGAGAAAAGGGCCCACTTCTCACTTTATTAATGGTCGCAGTAAATGCTTTCTTGATGAGATTATGGCTTCAAATGCTCGTTTCAAGTGTTCTTTATTGTGACATAATGCTCATTTTGTTAAATATGTTCCTATTTAGAGCAAAAAAGACACAACCAGGCAAGTAATTTAAGGTTACAACTTTTCATTATATAGATAAAATTTTATTTGGTCTTGTCAACAGTCTCAGATCTAGATAGTAATAAGGTGGCTTAAATAGAAAGTCTAATAGTTCCAGTTCTAAATACTGCATAAAATAAAAATTAGCCCTTGCCTCAACTGAGCTGTTGCGCTGACTAGCAGACCTCCAAATAAGTACACATGATAAAGCAAATTGTCAGATGACATGCTCTGTAGAGCTCCTGTCCTGTCCTGGAGGAGAGGTCACATCTCTGTGTGTCAGAATGTCAGCTACACGACTCTCTTTTTGTCTTCACCTTGATGGATTACCCTACAAACCTACAGAAAAATGATTGGCAGTATATCAGCAACACAAACTTGAAAATTCCCCAGTGGAAAAGCTGAGCTGGTACAAAAACATTTAAAGTGAAACAAATAAGCTATTTGTAATAGCAAAAGTGCAGAACCTCTTAAAATTGTCTAAGTTGGTTTCAGTCTTTAAATGTCAAAGTGCTCTGTAACATAAACTCAGAAATATTCAATGTTGTTCTGAAGGAGAGACATATAATGGAGGTGTTGGTAACAACACAACTTTGCCTGTTGAGTAGACTCTCACCCACCCACCAGCTTCAAAACCCACCACAGAGAGCCATTGTCAGACTGAGCTGAAGCAGCGAACCTCAGTGACTCATATGTACATTTTTAACTTAAATGAGAAAATCAATCTTCATACATATATAAAAACTACAGATGGACAGCGGCAATTAATTCCGTTCCTCGCCATACGAGTGGATGCATTCATAACATGAGTGGGCTGGTTGTTCATGACACCAAGTCTGTGTTGTCTGATTAAAAGCAATCAAAACAAGTCCATTGTATTTTAATCCCTCCGAGAAAGATTATATGCGCTGACAGGAGCTTGGGAGAGCATAGAGACATTTTTAGTTGTTAAAAGACGACAGAAATAGGAAAACCATTCTTGGTTTACAGTATTTAAATGGTGTGTGACATTCAGTGGACCCAACAAAGTCCTATTCTTTTCAGAAAAAGTAATTAGAAAGTAAAATATAATGGCTGATGAATGTGGGACGCTATAATTCTCTCCTCATTACTGTACAACCCTTACTCCTAGAAATTATGTTTATATACTGCTAATTTGTTTTTCCAATTATGCTTCCCGACAAAACCTAATTGGCGAAACAAATTAGTCATATATAAATGCTGCAACTGTAAGAATAATATAACCTCACACTGTCTATGGTCTTAAAGAAATGTTTAAATACATATTTGAGTAAAAACACAAATGGTGTTAATACATAACTACATTTTAAAAATATGATGGCTAAGGCCTTGAGACCACTGGATAACCTGCTAGCAACCAAAAATCACTAGAGAAAAATTTGTATTCCTGAACCAAATGAGAAGTGGTTACGTGAGGTTTTTGGCAATCCCTAGGTGGGAATGATCACAAAGATATGCACAATACTCGATCTAAAACAACCTTGCAATTAATTTGGTCACTAACATGTTGCTCAAGTTGCCTCTAGTTTGCACAGAGGACATCAACTTGTCTACAAACACTCACCAAATATTGGCCAAGCAATTTAAAATTGTAAAAAGTGCAAAACAAACAAAGCCGAAATGAAATGAAAGTAAAATTTGCCACTTTTACAACACACTGGTTGCAGCAGTAAGGCACAACTTTTACTTTGAAGACAAAAGTTTCAAACTCCTTTTCCAGTTTTTATCAAACTTGAAATTTCACTACTGCTCAGAATGTAATTGACATCGTCCACAAACACTGCAGGAGACAATCTACTAGCAACCAAACTAATCACAATTTGATTTTTTTATGCAACTCTGTCTCCGATTTCACCCGACAACAGAAGTGAGAAGACCTTAAGAGAAGTGTTTTGGGGCGTCGTGAGGCTAGGCTACGTTAGCCATTTGCAGCTAACGTTACATTTGCAAAGTGTTACAAGCTACAATTTCACTGCTGGAAAGCAATTTCACTCATTCTTCGTTGATAGGAAAGGTACACTGTGAACAGGTCACCAGTTTGTTGCAGGGCTAACACATAGAGACAGACAATGGTAGGACTGAACTAAGAACCTTGTTTAGTTTGCTAACCACTGCGCCACCGTCCTGAATAAAGCAAAATAAATAAAAGCTTAGTTTTAGCTGAGGCTTTATAATACTGAATTTAAAAGCTATTTCTAGGCTAGCTAAATAGCTAATTTGACAATCACAATTTATTTTCCCTTTCAATACTAACAGGGCAGCAACGTAGTGAAAAAAAGACCACTGAAAATTAATGTCATTTACAACCTCAAGGAGATAGATCCACTGGCAACATAAAGTGGGCAGGTCCAAGTAAATCTTTCTCAACTCAGAAACAAGCAATCACAGAGACTTTTAATGTGAATTAAAGAGACAGCTGATTGACATATGACAAGGTACTAAAAAGGTTAGAGGGTTACGTAAGCAACCAAAGCCCAAAATGTCTGCTTGCAAGAAACAGCGAGCAAAGCGTAAAAGCAAATTGCTTCCTTTGCGGGCACCCCTTGGTAACTGACCAAGTGAGCAAACATACACAACTGTCACTTGTGAAATGTTTTTTGTAGCTAAAAAAAAAAAAACATTTTCTGAAATGTCTCACTCTGAGGTATCTCATCAAATATTTATCACTGCAAAAGATTCAGTAAGGTAAATTCTTCATTGATCAAGCCTTACATTTCAACAAACAGCTTCAAACGAGCTGCTACCAAACTTGTAAAACTGAACTCTCTTAATTATCTCACACTTTAGCTTTCAGCTGTGAAACATTTCATAAGTACTCACTGCAGGACGTGGAGAGAGAGAAGTGCTCATGATGACAGACGGGCTCAAAACTCATTTCCTGACTGAGCTCAGACCACAGGGGGGTTCTGTGTTTGCATGTGTATGTGTTAGTGGGTGGGCTGCACTACTGTGTACATGGAGATGACCCTAACTACAACCTCTGAGACAGAGAGGATGAGAGAGTGTTAGAGAGACTGGTGGAGAGAGAATGTGAGCTGGTCAGTTAATCTCCAGCCAAGGTTTGTCACGGATTGTGGGCTTGATTGATTAGCTCACTCAGCCTCTTATGTGTGTGTGTTTGAGGGCGATACAGAGGGAGGAAAAAGCTCTAGACTTAAAACTTTGTTACAAAACTTCAGCTAAACCAGTATTTAAATTGTAATACACGTTTGGTCCAATTTGTAAGACAATGCAAGTTTTAGTATCATGGGTTAGGCATTTCAGACCTTGTATTTCATATGCAGATCAGTTTTTAAAGGTATTATTTAGATATCCTAAAGAGTACAAGAACCCATGTCACAAATACCAGTTCCTGCCCTGACCCCTCAAAGTCAGGGGGAGTCCCCAGGGTGTGTCTAGGTGGGGTCTAATGACTGTAGCAGGTTAAATAGACACACCTTTATAAGTATGCAGGTATGAGGAAGGTGAGGCCTTCTTCCCAATACCTCTGAAGGCCTCCCCCTCCTTTTTCAAGACTCTTTAATCATATGCACACAATAAGATTTAAGCAGCAAGATTAAAAGTCCAGACCTTGCCAGATTTTGCAGTTGGACTGAAATTATAAAGTCCAGGTTCATCCTTCAGAGACAGTAATAAAACTGGCTAATGTCAGGGCAAAGCCACTTAATGCGTTTCTGTTCCTTGTGTAAATGTGTGTAGATTTTATCATAGAGGTGGACCTAAAGGAACAGTCTGCTTACCTTATATCACTCCTCAGGAAAACATGAATTTTTACACTTCATCAATGCCAGCTCCAAATTCACTCCCGTTGTACGTCTCTGTGTATCACGTGGCATTTCTTATTTTGTCTCTTTAAGGTTGTCGGTCATGCTTCTTTTGCTTTTTGCATCCCTTTGTAGTCATTTCAAAGCCCTCTGTGCTGATTTTGCTTAAGGTCACTTTCTATGTCTTTCTGATCGTTTTGCTTCTCCATGTTGTCAGCCTCCCTTTGTGTTTGTAGTCATGTGATTAAGTTTACAAAAAATACAAGCAGCCACTTCACGCATGGCCCCCTTGACCCCTTCCTGCACTCGACTGCTTTTAAAAGCTTGTTTCCTGAAAACAGCTGCTGGAGGAAATTGACTTTAGGACATTAAACCATAAATTGTAAACACAAATGTGCTATTAAACCAAACCTATATGAGCTAAAATAGGCTATAAGCCTGCTGAAGCTTTACTCTGACTCTGATTTAGTCTTGGCCGATTCTGTTAAAAAAAAAAAAATCCAGAACACTTTTACTCATAAATGAGTTAGCTCAAATTCAACTAACCTGCAGTCCAGTGTAGAGTTGAAATCATAAAACCTTCAACCTAGTCAAGAGTTGTCCCTGCTCCAGGAGCATATGAAACGCTGTCATTAGTGAAAGTAAGATTTTCCTGATAAGAGTGTTACTTTCCCTCTTTTCAGATCGCTTCTAAGATATTTTTTTAAGATCTCATTGTTTAAACCAATAATATTATGTTATGTAATCAGGTGAGACACTCTACCACCCACAGGAAGTTATGAATCACGCATCATCACCTTTGTCATTGACACTAGCTCTCTTAATATTGAATATCATGGTGAATAGTTGCTTATTCAGAATGAATTTTCTTTTTGTTTTTTTTACAATTTTCTTTTTAGGAAAAAAAAAAATCTTAAAATCTGTAAGTGAGGCATTTTATCAGATAAAAGGGTCAGAGGTCTATGGGCATGCACTGTCACGATAACTGCAGATATTTGTTGCTCAGCAAGCAACTATGTCTGTACACAAGGAAACCTCTCCTACCCAGCACGCCTTATTCATGACTCACAGCTCTGGTATGTCACCTTGTGCACTGATGCACTTTGAGCCACCAGAAGCTTTAAACTGGGAGTGAACAGCAGGCGACGCCTTGCAGTAACATTTACTGACGAGGAATGTTTCATTATGGAAACAACTTTTAGTGACGAAGTTCATTAACAGTGTAATGATTATGTTAATTTACAAAATTGCCAAGTCATGTGTTTTTTCTTTAAATATAGTCTGGTTAACTCCTAATGCTAAAAATGTCATTCTAATTTTTCAAAATAAAGACCTCCGTCAGATAAAACTACATTTATGTCTTTAAGTTTAAGGCTTGTCTTATAATTGTTAATACAATTTACCAAATTGTTAATAAAATTTACCAAATTTCCCCTTGTAGGACAATTAAAGGATTATTCTATTCTATTCTAAAATTGTAGTTCTGTCAAAACAAAACTGTGAAGATGTTTTCAGAAACCTAACACTGCATCTGAAAATGAAGAAGCTAAGTGGTGAAATTCTCATTTCTGGATCTTTCCTGCTGGCTGCTAGCACATTAAATGGCCTATTATGTTTAATGTAAGTCCACCAGATAGAACCTGTTACTTCCCATGCTCTGTCAAAAACATTGTTTTTACTATACACAGTGAAAATAGAAAGTTAAATTCCCAACTGTCATCCATTATGTATTAAAAACTACAAAAAACATACGTGTTTCAGTTGTGCTGAATTTAACACTTCTGCCAACCTGATTTCTAGGGGAAACGCCTACAATGGGTACTGATCTACACCACAACAGACATTTCTACTGCATTTTTGAACTCTATTTCTACTCAGCTGGACTGCGAACTGGAACAACTGGGATCAAACAATGGAGGAGCAGAAATGCAGAAAATACACAGCGGAGGACAAGGAGGTCAACATAACTTTGACCAAACAGAGTGTTTAGTCTCTTTGGAAACTTTCGGAACTTATTTAGAAATTCAAGTTCGAAACCAACCCAGTACTGAGGATTGTAGTTGATTAATTAATCACAGCTAAACCTTACTGGACATGCAGTTCTTTCAATTCAATTCAATTTTATTTAAATAGTGCCAAATCACAACAAAAGTCGCCTCTTCCTCTCTCTCTGTAAAAACACCAGCAGTATAAAACAGCAGAACCAGTTTGTCTGTACCCAATGAGGTGAATAAACAAAATACCACCTCTCCTGTATTTGCCCTCTTCCTGTCACTTCCCCTTTTAATTGAAGCATAGGTGGGCCTGTCCCTCTGTAGTTAACAATTAACTAATCAGATCTCTTGTCACCCTGACGTTAACCATGTCAAACACAACAAAACCACTATGCCCCCCCATTTCTTGAAAAGTGCTCACACACACAGTTTACTAGGTGATGTTCAGGAAGCACTTTCTAAACTGAGGGAAAAGGAAAACTTTATACATTTGTCAAGTGATGATGTGAAAATAAAATGTATTTGGCATCTTAATGCAGATGACAGCTTAAACTAGGGAACACTTAATTAAAGATTACCACAACATGTATGGAAAAACTGTGGCAGATAAAGTGTCATTACGGAAAATAATCCACCATCTTCCAGTAACTTCCTTTTTTACCCTAATGCACGACCTACACCAGACTGATTAATGGTATGTTTTTACTGCATACAGGTATTACTCTGGGTTATTTTAGGGTTTGGCACAATACCACTCTCACCACCACCCAACCGCATCGCAATGCATACACATGCACAGGTGTGCAGGGCTGGGTGTGCAACCTACTTATGATGAGCTCCTCCCAAAGACTCATCCAAAAGAAATAAAACCTCTGTGAGCTGTCGTCTGTCCGACAGTCAGGGAGAAAAACAGGTAGAGCAACACAAAGACACAGCAGGTAGACCTAAAGGAAACCAAACATGCAGTGGGAAATTACACACTCAGGGAGACAAGAACATAAAACACAACCTTGTGTCCTATTGGGAGTGTCCCCGATTAGAAGAAGTGAAAGTACCAGCCTTTAGTTTGAAAGCTAAAAATAATAAATATATTTAGATTTTACAAATAATGGGACTTTCCACGACTGAAAGCACAATTAGTTGAAAATAACATTATACCGTATAACTTCTAAAGAACTGGACACAATCCAAGACCCACACGGGCGACAGATGTAAAACACGGTTCTGTTTGCACTACACAGGGTGGGTCCTCGAATGTGTCTGCATGTTTATTTGCGCAGTCATGAGTTTTGGTCTGCAGACAGACACATTATAGGTGAATGATTACATTTTACCACAGATTTACACAGATGTTTGATTCTATGTGAACCGTCCAACAAAATACAGACAAAATGCTTAAAAAAATGTCTTGCAACAATAAGATAAAAATAACAGCTAATGGACAATATGTGATTCAAGAAGAGATTCTGATGGGCAGTCTCACAGCAATCCTTCAGAGGCTCAGAGAAAAGTGAGACGCCCCTGATGAAGCACTTGTAGAAGTTAATTATGCATAGACATATGACTTCATTAGTGACTTTATGCAATAACTCAGCTAGGCCATCTAGTAACGTTTGGCTATGTGATGCATGTAAAGTCATTTATTTAAGAGTAGTACTTAAAACTACTTGGATAGCCTGAATCTCTCAATACTGACCAGTCCAAATACAGGCAAAGGAATATGCCTGACCCAAATTATGCATCGTTGAAAAACATAAAGCCTCACAATTCAAAAAGTGTAAACCATTGTACGATGCAAATACTACAGTGAGAACTGTTCCATAGTTTGTCTTAAGAGTGACTACCCAATAAAACAGCACTTAGTGTAGTGAGCAAAACGCTTCAAGGCTTTAAGTAAAAGAAAATTATTTCACACATCTTTCCATTTTATTTAAAAATTATTTTTACTATAACATAAGAATTACCAGTACTTCCAGGTGTTACACACTCAACACCTTCTCATCTGAATAGTTTTTGCTGCCCCTCCTTAACCAGATACTAACAAGGTGGTGGCAAAAAAAGGCAATGACAACGTATGACCATAATGAAATTAGAGCTTTGCAACACAGCAACATGTAACGTAATGCTCATGCCCTATCAGAATTTAGGGTTGACTCTTTAAACAACAAATAGAGTCAGCCTAGCCCAGTTGGAATAGTGTGTTGGATATGTTATAATTTCCAGTCTTTATGTCATAAAGACTGTTTTCCATCCCCTGTCAGTGTTTCTAGAATCAGATTCTATTTGTGGTGGTTGCGGGGTGGTACGTGTGTACATGAACGTGCGGTACACCTACGCTTGCTTAAATGAGTTACAAACTAACACTATATACATTTAATGAGAATAAATAACAGAGGAAACGCCAGCCATCTCCCCCACTTCTTGACAGATTTCAGCAGCTGGTGATGGCAGCTCGTTTTGCTCTGCAGCTTCTGCGAGCTCGGTTTAGTGGCACATGAACCAGCTCCCCACCTGCCGAAGGTTCTGGTTAGAGTGGTCCCTGCAGCTTGCAGCAGATCTCCAGAGCAGAACAAAGACTACTGTTGCCACCTGCAGTTCACAACAATGGGCGTTGGAGATTGAGCTGAATGATGTTGACAACCACCACAAGGGTGACCTGGCTGAAATGGGCCAGAGCTAACAGGTTAGCAACGACTGATGTTTGAAAATAAGAGTGAGATGGTTATTGAGTAGTAAAGTGGAGGCTGGAGGCATTCTTTAGTTCCAAACATACTTTAGTGGCCTGCCTATGTGTGAGAAAAAACCCCAACAACAAAGACTTACCATTTGGCATGAATTTGGTATGAAGGTTGGATAAATGTGTATTCTATTTGGCATACATGCCTAAGGCTAACCACACAGTAGTCTCTTCCAACTAACAGTCAGTGGGGTGCATTTAAAAAAAAAATTAACCTTGATGAAGTTGGACAAATTGGTCATTTAGAAATTTGTCAAAAATGCTGCCATTGTTAACATAATCTAGCCTCTGGGAGACTAATCTGATGCTTTTAAGCTGATTTGCTGAAATATATTACTTCCTTTTTGCTTCAAAGCTTCAGTTTTACTGCCCTTGAATAGTTTAAGCAAAGCAAAATCAGTTTTACCCTGAAAACAATAATAAACATGCCAATTAATAAGAAGCTAACACCACGTTCAGTACAATAATTTTTTACTCTAGAGCCATGATGTGTAGGAAAAATATTGCACTTGTTGACAGAGTAGAAGGATATGCAAATGATAAACACTTTCTTTTTTAAACTCACTTCACTTCTCATCTCCAAGTTTAGTTTCAAAACTAGAGCATCCACAACAACAACATGCACCAAGCACTGCAACTCCCACCCAGCACCCACCCAGCCTGCGCCCACTCGGCCCTCCGATGAGGCTTAATGAGTAATAAGCACTGGGTGACCACAGTCTTGGAGTCAAGCCAACTTTCCCAGATGCTAAATTGAAGCCTGGAGGTACTGCATAATGCAAAACAACACTCATTAAAACTTGCAGTGAAAAAACAAAAACAAAACACAAGGAGCTATAAAATGCAAAAATGCACTGAGATGCATTCGAGGAGAAGCTCTGTAGCAGTTTCTAAATGATGTAGATGAATAATTAACTCTCAGGTGTCCATTAGCGGAAGAATTTACAAGATGTAGAAAATGGGTTCCAAAACACGCTCATGACCTTCAAACCGAAACCATTTGGCCCGAGCACTATGTTATGGAGGCGAGTGTGAGCTTTGGAAAGGATGATGAAATGGAAGGAAATCAACAGCAAAAAGAGCGATGTTTCTAGAACCAGAATGTGAAGCTTTCCCACTTCAGCTAAATTATACAGTACTGCAGTTTTTCTTCTTATTGAATTTACAAATGGATAGTGTAATGGATTGCATTATAGTAAGTTATTTTGATAATCTCTAAAAGCAATTCAGTTTGTATGGTGTCCACAGAGCTTAAAATCACTACCCTGTCAGTGATTTTAAAACTTATTTTTTGCTAAAACAGCAGCCACAGTGGCAACAGACAAAAGAAATGTGACTGCTGAAAGCTACACTGTTACACAGCTACATTTTTAATATAATGTAATGATAACAAAAGGTAACAACAACATTAGAAAGCAAATTCATAGATCTGCAGATGACCCATGAACACAGAACTGGAATCGACTTAATGTGATGTCCAAATTGGAACTACAATGAGTTGTAAATACGTGTTCAAACAGTGAGGCTATTAGTACCTGTAACTGATTACTTTATCTTTTACAATGAATACGTATCTTGAAAAGGAGAAAAAGAAGAAATATGTGTATTTGTTTGGTGTTTATGAACATCTGTTTTTCCTGTCTTTCTATATGCAGTAACCGATGAAAATAAAGAAGAATACCATGATAGGTTTTCGCTAGTACACATTAATACCTCAAAAAATTGCAATCCAATAAGATTCTGAAAGGGCTCATTCCACATGAAGAGTATTTTTACTTTAAGTATATTTTGATATTAAACCTTTTTTTTTTTTAAAGTAGGTCTATGAACTGTAGCTAAGAGTGCAAATACTATTAGCTTTACTGTTTTCAGTATATTCAACACAGCAGTTCGCTTTATTCATTTCATCATTTATTATGGTTTTCTTTGTCCCCTGCCCCTGCTTGTTGATACTCTCCCCTGTATCACCTGATTAAAACACAGCACTGGTATGGCCCTTGTCTGTATGTTAAATATTATTAGTACAGCTGAGAGGCTCTTAGTTTAACCTAGCATGAAAACTGTAAGCAGGTGACTACTGACACATATACCTGCAACCCAAGTGAGTACAAAAGAACAGGAAGTCCTCGAGTTTGTGTTAAAGTGGTGCTGCTGCAGTCTGCAATAATGGCATTATGAAAGACAGGTTAAACTTATCTGCGTTATAAACAGCTCAGTGAAAGAAAGTGATTTTCTAGGAAGTCAGCCATCTTGACCTTAGACTAGTGTGAAGTCATGCGAGAGATATATCAAAGAAAGGGGAGTTTCTACCTGCAGGACTGATACCAGCACACAGTGCTAGTCCACCCGCAGCTCCAATAAGAAAAGTAATATTTGAATTACATAGTGTTACTAAAACGAGGAGATCACAACATGGTACCAAATAGTTTGCGTGTGTGTGTACGTTCATCTTGTCCTTCAAAACTCACGCCCTGATTCCTAACATACCATCTCCTTCCTGCTGCTTTCACATGATTCACTGTTGACTTGCAGTTTGTGGCATAATGTCACATTCAGTCATGCTTTTATGTGACTCCTGTGTGTGCATAATTAAAAGATTGTGAGCTAGAACAAGCCTTATGTTAAGATGCCGTATTTTTAAAATAATGTTGTTGTTTTTTTTTAAAAAAAACAACAACAACATTATTTTAACATTTTGATGTATTTCTACACTGAATCATCCTGGAACTGCAGGCTTAGAGTTGTGAAACTGATGACTTGAGTGAGTAATTTGTAATGCATAAGCACATCTTTATTTTCACTTCATGGAAATAGTAAATAAGTTTTTTTCCCAGTGTCTCTCTTCTCTCTCACACATGCACAGTAGCTCCACGTCTTTTATTGAGCCACCAAACAATCTGTTCTATAGAAAGGCAGCTAGCACAACACTAAATGTCATTAATGAACATTTCTTTAAACCACAGTGACTAACTGCACAGAGATCTTTTTTCTTCTTCTTTTTTTTCAGGGGTTTATAAAAAATTCTTTCTTCCATTGTGTTAATGATTGATGGGCACCAGATGCCACTATGGGGTGTTTCCCATACCAGACAGCTTGACATTTGATTATAATAGGAATGAATGTTGCACACAATAGGTGGCTTGTTGTAAACCTAGGGGCAATAGAAGATAAATAATTATACTGTTTTGTGAAGCCGAGCTATCATTCCACAAACTTTCCAAAAGAAGATTCTAGTTTTTTGAAACTAAGTACACCCATGACTTAACAGTTTGTAGAACCACATTTAGCACCTATAACTTAGAGTAACTGCTTTCTATATGACCTTTCCAGTCTCTCACGTCATTTCTGGAGGAATTATGGTTGTTTTCTTTACATCATCGCTTCAGTTCATTGAGGTTGTGCATAGTTTGCTTAAAGTCCTGCCACAGCATTTCAGTCAGGTTGAGCTCTGGACTTTGACCGGATCGTCACATCACCTTTTCTTTTACAGCCATTCTGTTGTAGATTTGCTGTTGTGCTTAGGATCATTTTCTTGTTGAATGACCCAATTGGGGCCAACATGTCAGATAGCTGGTCTCACACTTGACTCCAAAATACTTTGGTACACAGAGCAGATCATGGCCAGCTGAGTGACAGCTGGCAGTAGTTTGCGGTGTTGATATGCTGTGTTTGGTTTTGGCCAAACATCTCCACACCAGTCTTCTCTGTCTGAAGGACATCGTTTCATGAATCTAAACAATACTGCCATGTTTTTCTTAAAGAAAGGAAGTTTTCTCCCGGAAACTCTTCGAAATAAGAAACACTTGATCAGGTTTTTTCTAATTGTACTGTCATAATCGTCCCAGGAGTAGATGTTGGAACATCTACTCCTGGAAGGACTGTGGTTAGTTGAAAGCTACAGACTATCACACTGCCAAAACATCTGCTGTTATACAGGCGGTCAGACTGTTTTAATCAAGTGCATTTCATTAAGTGGAGAATGAATGATTACTAAGCTGCATAAAAAGACAACGTAATGGTTTTTAAGGTTCAGGTATTTGACATATTGTCTCCGTCAGGCTGCTGAACATGTACAATCACTTCTGCAAACACAAGTGAAGCTTTAGGAAGAATGACAGCAAACACAGACATACTTTGAATATCATCTGACAGACAGCACTGTGAGCAAAAAAGCATAACAGCTATGGGAATGCACCTCAATAAGACAAGACACTTTGGTGTTTTTCGTCACCTAATTGCATTCACCTACCTGTGCACAAACATGACACTGAAAAAGTGCATAATTACTTTCTTTAGAAGATCAAAAATACTGATTATAAATGCTGAGTATGTGGATGTTTGATTGGAATATTACCTTAAGAAAATAAAATAAATAAAATAAACCTTTTCCTGAAAATTCAAGGAAAAAAAATGGATTAAAACATTCTTGAATTTAAATTTGTAACTGCCCTTTCTAATAAAAATGTCAAAACTTGTCACCAAAGATTTGACATCAAGTGAATTTCTGAATGCTGATGTCATCATTCTTACTTAAATGGCATAGCTAAACGTTAAGGTAATGGAGGTTTCGGCAAATGAAGTAGTCACACACAAAGACTTGTATCTACAGGTGAGAAACAATTTCTTAAAAACAATGACATCATCTATAATCTCAATTATTCTCGCACACACCCAGCTTTGTGAAAGTTGGGATCGTCTATGAGACTGTCCCAAATGGGCTTGGGAAACTGTTCACAATACAGGCCTTACTGATATTCTTTTTTTTCTTTTTTTTTAAATTTCATTTGTTTTTAGTAAATCTCTTGTGCAGTACATTCTAGGAAAACGTATCCAAGTGAGCCAGTTCTGATGTGTAATTTATTAGTTCCCACAGTCATTTGGAGCTATAAAATCTCGATTCAGGCCACATCAGCATGTGATGTGAATGTAGCCTTAGTGCTAATGTGTTCAGGATTAGAAAGCACTGATGAAAATTATATACATCCTTATTAATCTTTATATAATTTGCCCAAAACCATTTTTTCTTTCTTTAATTTGATGTCTTGAAAAAAATCATTTTAGTTTTTGATCAAGACTTCAAGGATGGGATGAAAACTTTCGTCCAGTAAATGCACATCAGGTTCAGCATGCTCCAAAATGAAAGTCAAACTGATGTTGCAGATGTCAATTCAACATCACTTTGAGCTACTTCTTTAAGACTGCTTGGACGTCCTTATTAGACTTCCTAGTTAGTGTTTAAGAAATGCTTTCCATAATATCTTTTTTCAGTTTGAAGAAAACAAAATAAACATTACCAATAAAGTTAATGAGAAACAATTGTCAGAGTTTCAGCCATGTTGCTATGAAGCTTTACTTGATTGTAATTTTTAAACTAAAGCCAAGTCTAAACCCTCAAACAGCACTTTGTATTTATGAAAGCCAAAAAAGACATTTTACACTATACTGTAAATGCAAAAGCTCCAAATTATTATCAGC